>NW_027468576.1:34514221-34554221 GCF_046254945.1 Alosa pseudoharengus | reverse complement strand
CTCCCCGAGCCGAAATGGGATGTCGTCCGTGGGTGTAAATAACTAAGAGTGTCTGTCGAGAGAGAGAGCTGCCAAATAGCGCGCGGAGACGGGCGGCCATCGCTCCTCGCTGGCGCGCGTGCGCTCGTGCTGTCAGACGGTGGCGTTGATAAAAACCCGATGGAGGTCACGCTCATCTGCCTTATGGGTGACTTATCTTGCCGTGGCCTTGCTCGTCACCAAGCCATTTTTTCCTCTCCTTTCTTTGCCTCATGTTCATGCTCTCTCTCTTTCATATTCTCTCTCTCTCTCTCTCCCTCTCCCTCGTTCCGTTCCATCTCTCTCTGTCACTCCCTCTCTTGCCGTGGCCTCCTCAGGCGATGTGAAGGAGCGACTGAAAGTCACTTTGAAGCCTTAACTGGACATGACAACCTGTAGGGTCCCGGGCTGGTGGGATGCCCACTCCGGGAGCTACAGAGGGGCTGATGAGTGCTGACACACCCTGGAAAGGCACGGGTGGGAGTCTGGCCCGTGTGTGTGTGTGTGTGTGTGTGTGTGAGTGTTGTGACAGGAGTTATACCTTTAGACAGCCATTGTCAGGGCCTGGCTCTAGTAAAGCCTGTTTGTGAGGTAGTTGGGTGTGTATTCGTTTGTGCGTGTGTGTGTGTGTGTGTGTGTGTGTGTGTGTGTGTGTGTGTGTGTGTGTGTGTGTGTGTGTGTGTGTGTGTGTGTGTGTGTGTGTGTGTGTGTGTGTGTGTGTGTGTGTGTGTGTGAGTGGATGGGGGAGGGGAAGGCATAAGCACACATGGGCGTGTGTTGGAAAATGTGTTTGTTTCCTTAATGTGGCCAACAAAAGGTCACTGCTCTTGTGACTGTTTATCTTCCTGAAGCACGTTTCATTGTGTGGTGGGCTGCTGAGAGAAAGATGGAGAGATCGGGAGACAGAGATAGAGAAAGATGGAGAGAGAGAGAGAGAGAGAGAGAGAGAGAGAGAGAGAGAGAGAGAGAGAGGGAGCGAGAGAGAGAGAGTCTAGCCATTGCAGACACGGGCGCATTTGTTAAGTATGCAAAGCGATGGATATGCTGCGTGACAGCCACGTCAGACACATTGATGGAGGGCTGTCAGGCTGATGCTTGGCCTTGTGCTTGAAGCCGGATGAGGGGGTGGGGGGTTGGCGTGGGCTTAGGCGGGGGGGACGTGTCAATCAGCCTTTTAGCACCACCCTCCCCAGCTCCTGGAGTCGGATGCTACGTGGGCCCTTTAAGACGTGTGGAATTAGCAGCCACGGCACTGAGACGCTGTTTACGAGGAGCAGGCCCCTGCACTCAGCTGTCAGCTCCGGGAAATGTCACCTGCGAAAGGGCACGATCGTGGCAGAGAGGCAGAGACACCCTGACCCACACAAATCCACGCAGTGCTGCAGGAGGAGCCGACCTGGCTACCTGCTTTGAATGTCGCTTCTTTGCCCTGCAGGTGTGTGCGTGTGCGTGTGCGTGTGTGTGTTTGTGCGTGTCTGTTTTGTGTGTGGAGCACAAGTGAAATCGGATGTGTGACACACTTTTCTGAAATATGGGAACCTGTTAAGTTTCCACAGAGAGATCTTGTTTGGCGTGTTGGAGCATGTTTGCTACAACGGGCGAAGAGCAAAAACACACACAGGTGTGTACTATTTATATGTAATCCTCACACAGTCCTTACGCGCATTCATTGCATCATGCAAATGGGAGATAATTGATAAGACATGCACGCACATACTCACACTCTCTCTCTCTCACACACACACACGCACCCACACCCACCCACATACACACACACACACACAAACACACATTTCCTGTCGTTGGCCACCTGGTGATGACCAGAACCTTGGGATCTCTATCTCTCTTCATCCCTTTCTCTGGCTCTTTCTCTCTCTGTGGAGGTTGCCGTGGAGACAGATTAAAAGCACACCCTTTTTTTTTTTGGAGTGGCTTTGTGCCGCGACGCTAAACCTTCTTCCTGGGTAATTGCCTTCTTTTTTTTATCATACAAAAATATCGCAGGATCTCAGGCCCTATTTGTGTTTAATGAACACAAGCAGACAGAGAAGGGGATGGAAACAGCAGACCAAGGAGAAGAGATCATCAGGGGAGAGAGAAGGAAGTGCATTTTGTGACAGGGTGACTCATTTCCAATCTCTCATCTGCCGTCGTTCTCACTATTGTGTGGCTATGGCACATGCTGTCTCTAAGCTGGGTCTCCATAGAGAGCTTGGCCTGGGGTGAAGGAGAAACAATCTCTCTCTACTTTACTCGAACTGCCAAGAGAGTCAAGACATGCTAAAATATCACAAGGCAAACACAGCCTGGGCAAAATGAATCCAAGTACAGTCGAATTTGGTGCACCTCGGAATCATTGCTGAGATGGTTGGCTTTTACGTGTCTAATGAAAGAAGATTCTTTCAAATTGTTTCATCATTCTGTCTCCTTCCTGGCATTAAGATGTCAGATTAGTAAGCTGGAATCCCTTGGTTCATGAAAAGTTGGATTTCACAACTGCTGCAGTCCTTATTTTTTCCCCTGGCGAGAATTAATTAAGCTGAAAGAGAGTCATTTTTCAACATAATTGATTAAAATGTTGGTGTCAGACCTATGTCAGCAAATGAGATGATTGATATGATTGGCAACCGATGGTGTCAAGCCCGCATTGCGTCCGCCGTTAATGTGTCACGGATCTTGAAGGGCACTTCCTGTTTCCACATGAACAGCCAGCTGACAGACTGCCCTACATTTCTTTCACATCTCCTTCATTTTTTTTTCTCTTCCTCTCCTCTCTTTTTTTCTCTCCCTTTTTTTCGTTTCACCTGGCCCTGCAGCGTTCGGGGGTGTAAGCAAGCGTAGACCAGTCGAGCAGCTTGAGTCTGTCTTAGCAGCCGCTGATAAGCTGGACATCTGCCAGTCACACGTCAGCGTACATATGTTCAAATCCATCTCCCAGCCGCATTGGTTTTAATTGATGTCTGTTCACACACTTGCCCTTGCGTGAGTGTTCCAGGAGGAAGAGGAGAGAGTAGAGCGGGGGTGAGGAGGAAGAGGAGAGGGGGGGTGAGGAAAAGGAGAGGGGGGGTGAAGAGGAGAGGGGGGTGAGGAAGAGGAGAGGGGGGGTGAGGAGGAAGAGGAGAGGGGGGGTGAGGAAGAGGAGAGGGGGGGGTGAAGAGGAGAGGGGGGGTGAGGAAGAGGAGAGGGGGTGTGAGGAGGAAGAGGAGAGGGGGGGTGAGGAGGAAGAGGAAAAGGAGAGAGCAGAGCAGAGCGGGAGTGAGGAGGAAGAGGAGAGGGGGGGGTGAGGGGGAAGAGGAGAGGGGGGGGGTGAGGGGGAAGAGGAGAGGCAGTGCTGGGATGTTTTTTTTTGCACGAGAGGAGAAGAGAAGAGAAGGGAGGAGTAGAGAAGAGTAAAGAAGAGAAGGAGGCAGACAAAAGGGCTTTGGAGGAGGATGAAGGGTGTCGGCCAGTAGCTATAGAATCTGCAGCAGAACATTGCTTTGTGCGCTCCCGGTAACTGATAGTCTGGGAGTCTTCGCCTCAGATAAAGCGTGCCTGCGAACATTTGGAAGAGGGTTGTCAGTGAGATGCAGAAAATTGTGCGTGTGAGTGAGAACTGGTGGGAAAGCAGAAATGGTTCACTCCTCGAGTGTGGAGAACAATCCCATGCCAGCACAATATCCCCAGAAGCCCTAAACCTGCCACAGATGGCAAAGTCAGACCTGTGCCTTGAGAAGCACATTCTTCTTGACCAATACTTCGGTACTAACACAGTATTGGCATGATCAGTGGGATGGCGCTAACCCAAATCAGGTAAGATGTCAGTTCATAAATGGCAGTCGTGGCAGTCGTGGCAGTCGTGACGGATGTGTGAGCTCAGCTTTTATTCCGGTGGACAAATTCCAACTAGTTTAGAGAATTAAATCTTATTTGCTTGTTGGCTAAGAAGCCGACGCTAATACAATGACATAATGGAGCCGAGCTGCGGTAACCAAATCAGTAAAGATGTCGGTGTAAAAACAGCATTGTAAACGGCAGCCTTGGCCGCTCTGCAGGCTGGTAATCGTGACGGACGTGTCATCGTTCACTCCAGTGGGCATGACTTCACCTCTTATCTGCCTGGACTTTAAACTCAGGCCTGTGAGGAGCACAGTGCAGAGGAGCCTGGACTGTGTGTGTTGTATGGAGTGGTTAAAGTGCGGTGTGTGTGTTGTATGGAGTAGTTATAGTGTGGTGTGTGTTGTATGGAGTGGTTATAGTGCGGTGTGTGTTGTATGGAGTGGTTATAGTGCGTTGTGTGTTGTATGGAGTGGTTATAGTGCGGTGTGTGTTGTATGGAGTGGTTATAGTGCGGTGTGGTGTGTGTGTGTGTGTGTGTTGTATGGAGTGGTTATAGTGCGGTGTGTGTTGTATGGAGTGGTTATAGTGCGGGGTGGTGTGTGTGTGTGTGTTGTATGGAGTGGTTATAGTGCGGTGTGGTGTGTGTGTGTGCGCGTGTGTGTGTGTGTGTGTGTGTGTGTGTGGTATGGAGTGGTTAAAGTGCGGTGTGGTGTGTGTGTGTGTGTGTGTGTGTGTGAGCAGTATGGACTGGTTAGTAGTGCGGTGTGTGTGTGTGTGTGTGTGTGTGATCTATGTTAGCAGTATGGACTGGTTAGTAGTGCGGTGTGTGTGTGTGTGTGTGTGTGTGTGTGTGTGTGTGTGTGTGTGTTGTATGGAGTGGTTGTAGTGCGGTGTGTGTTGTATGGAGTGGTTATAGTGCGGTGTGTGTTGTATGGAGTGGTTATAGTGCGGTGTGTGTTGTATGGAGTGGTTATAGTGCGGGGTTGTATGTGTGTGTGTTGTATGGAGTGGTTATAGTGCGGTTTGGTGTGTGTTTGTTTTATGGAGTGGTTATAGTGTGGTGCGTGTGTGTGTGTGTGTGTGTGTGTGTGTGTGTGTGTGTTGTATGGAGTGGTTATAGTGCGGTGTGGTGTGTGTGTGTGTGTTTGTGTGTGTGTGTGTGGTATGGAGTGGTTATAGTGCGGTGTGGTGTGTGTGTGTGTGTGTGTGTGTGTGTGTGTGTGTGTGTGTGTGTGGTATGGAGTGGTTATAGTGCGGTGTGTGTGTGTGTGTTGTATGGAGTGGTTATAGTGCGGTGTTGTGTGTGTGTGTGTGTGTGTGTGTGTGTGTGTGTGTGTGTGTGTGTGTTGTATGGAGTGGTTATAGTGCAGTGTTGTGTGTGTGTGTGTTGTATGGAGTGGTTATAGTGCGGTGTGATGTGATGAGGGTGCATGGCGTGGTTGAGCTGCGTGGTTTTGTGTGGTGTATTGAGTAGTTGTTGTTGCAGTGTGGTGCGGTGCAGGCTAATGAAGCCGGATTCGCTCTGGCACTGCATTATGAGTCAGGGGTGGTGGGTGGGGGTGTGGGATTAAGGCCGGCCACAGCCATCACAGAGCTCTCTCAGAAGGGTGTGTGAGGCCTTGGCCCTGGAGCTCATCAGTGTAGCGTAGCGGCACCTTTTCAGCGGCGTATCGATTAACTCTCTCTCCCCTCTCGGCACCTCTGTTAATCCTGACACTGGGTAGCTGACGCCGAGAGGGAGAGGGAGAGATAGAGGGAGAGAAGGGGCGGGGGGGGAGAAAGAGTGACAGAGAGTGGGATCAAGAGAAGGAGAGCGAGACAGAGAGAGTTAAGAAAGAGGACAGCAAGGCAGAAGGAAAGAGAAGAGAGTGACAGAGAGAGAGAGTAAGACAGGGATGGAAAGAGGGATAGAAAGAGAGGGATAGAAAGAGAGGAAGAGAGGGATGGAAAGAGAGAGTGTAAGAGAGGGATAGAAAGAGAGGGAGTAAGAGAGGGATGGGAAGAGAGAGAGTAAGAGAGGGATGAAAAGAAAGGGAGTAAGAGAGGGATGGAAAGAGAGGGAGTAAGAGAGAGATGGAAAGAGAGGGAGTAAGAGAGAGATGGAAAGAGAGAGAGAAGCCAGGAGGCTGGTTTGCCATGGTGAGATTTGCTCTGCCCTCCTGACTACTCATGTGTAGCTGAGCAAATTGGAGTCTTCTCTGGCCTCTTCTTGAGGTCAGCGCTTGTCTCTCAGTCCAGCGCTTAAGATTATGCATGTCCACGAGCTTTGGGCCGACAGAGGGTTATGCAGCGTGTAGTTCATGATGGCCAGCCAGGAGGATGTGCGCTGTGTAGAGCAGGTGTTACTGTTTGCTGGGTGATATTTATATGATTGATATGTTTGAGACAACCTCTCACACACTAAAAAACTGTACGTCAACACTGTATTGCCAGAGTCTGTGTATATGTGTGTGGCTTGTATCAGCTGAGGCTAGTACTCTTTTGCTTCTTTTTGAGATCATTGATATAATATTCTAGCAGGGTGGCCTTTTCCAATAGCAGGCCACTGTCACCGACCAATTCCAGTAGCTTAGTAGAATATTTGGACATGCACTTAAGCCCTGATTATGTCAGAGGTTTCTGCAGTTGGGGAAGAAGTGCACTGGTTTAATAATGGAATCCGATTCCGGCTTCTTAGTTTCCTCTCCGAGGTCTGTGTCTTTTCATATTAAATTTGACCTCTTCCACACTCCCACAGTTATCATAACAAGTCCTCAACTAATTCTGTACAGTGATGACTCTTTGAGGCAGATTTACTGTGTCCTAAAGTGGTCTCTTAATTGACAGAAGTTTTTTTTCTCTCCTGTATCTCCCTTCCTCTCCTTCTCTCTCTCTCTCTCTCTCTCTCTCTCTCTCTTTCTATTTGTCTGTCTCTCTTCAGCATCCATTCTCGTTGTTCTGTGGTTATTTTCGTGCTCACATCACAGGCAGCGCTGTAGATGGCCCTAAGCTTTCGCAGTATCACAGCCAGCCAGGCTCTCGCTATCAAACACTAGAGCTGTGCACGGCAACTTCATTGTGCACCATCACCACCACCGCCGCTGCATCCACCGCCACCACCACCACCACCACCGCCGCTGCATCCACCGCCACCACCACCGCCTCCCCCCTCGAAAAAGAGAAAGCACTTTTCCGAGAAGACAATGTCCGCATTAGCGGCGCCTTCTCAGCGTCTGTGTGGCCGTCATTTCAGCCGTTTGTTCTTGATTCACCTCAACTCAGACCCCGGTGTTATTGTTGAGAAGCCGTCCACTCCTCAATCAATCGCAGGGAAGAAAGAGAGTGATGGCATTGCTCTGGATTACAATGGTGTTCTCTTCAGAGCACCGCCATCATAATTGCTCTTGTTGTCAATAGAGAGATTTTAATGCAAGCCATCTTTGAAAGCCCTCCCCATAATTAATTCCTATTCAGGGGCAGAGTGTTCCACCAAGTGAAAAATGCCTTGTAGGCATCATTGACTCTGTAAGTATATCTGCGGCAGTGTCAGAGTAAGTGTGTGTCTGTGTGTGTCTGTGTGTGTCTGTGTGTGTCTGTGTGTGTGCGCGTTTGTATGTGTGTGTTTGGAGAGGGGGTGAAGTTGATGTCTCTCTCTCCCTCTTGTGTGCTATCCCAGAGTGCGTCTGTGTTTCAATAGCTGCTACCCCGTCTGCCACCTTTTGCAGCTCTCCTGCTATGTGTCTACCTTTAGGACACACACACACACACACACACACACACACACACACACACACACACAGACAGAGAGCGAGCACATGAATTAGCAAGAGAGAGAGAGAAGGAGAGACTTAAGAGACAGAGAGAGATGAAGGTATGAAGAGGGCAAGATGGATTGGGAAGGAAAAAACTCAGTAGAAAAATCTCTTTCCTGCCCAATTATTACACTGGCGGGGGACACGAGGGGCCGCCCCTCTTCGATGGGACGTGACTTAAGCGCAGAGCTCCCGCAGGGCCGATCTGCTGTGGTCGCTGACCTCATTGTTACGAGGTGATTTATGAGCTCCTCTGACTCATAAAGTCAGCCCCCATGTCTCTCCTCTCCTTCCCATGTTGTTACCCTCCACCCCTTCCTCTTCCTCCTCCTTCTCGATTCTCCACTTCCTCCTCCATATGGGAGCCCATAAATGTTCATGGTAAAACTCTGCTGTGAAACACACACACACACACACTGACACAAACCGCAAACATGGCCGTGCTAGGCTATGTGGCGTGCTGAGCTGTGATATAATGCAATGTGATGTAGTCACTACTCCTAGCACCGTGTGCATGTGTGTGTGTGTGTGTGTGGGTGGGTGTAGCCGAGCGCACAGCCCCGCTGGCAGTGCGGCAGTAGGCCGGGGAGAGATGCTGTCTAGTGTCTAGTTTCTTTAGGCTTCTGTGCACAGCAGCACGGCCTCCTGTAGGGTGTCTGGCGGTTGGGGTAGCAGGCTGTCAGTTGGCTTCTTGGGGGTGGGGGTAGATGGGGCAGGGGTTGGGGGGTGGCGGCAGGGAGCGAAATAGGGAAGCGAGAGAGGGAAGCGAAAGAGGGAAGGAAAGGCTCTGAACCCCGTGGCTTGCTGACAGCTCTCGGTATGATGGATGCCACCCCTTCGCCTTGATCAAAGGGGCGGCGGACGGAACAGAACGTCCGGGGGAGACGGGTGGTGGCAGTAACCCCGACTCGGCACCAGCCGTGATGGAGGGGGAGGCTGGCTGATCCACTCCCCCAGGGGTGCTGGACCGACAGCACGCCCCTTGAAACGAAATTGGTGATAGATTGGCGTCGCTCCTCTGCCGAAATGCTCCGGCTGTGAATCTTTGTAGTCCCTGTTAGCCAGTGACAGGTTCTCACGAGTGGCAGTGGTCTGGTTTTTGTGCCATCTGCCTAATCTATGGATATGTTTTAACATCTACTAAATATCTGTGAACTCACAGATATGTTAACGTCAAGACTTGATTAAGATTTATTTTATTTACTAATAAAATAAAAAATGAGTGCCTGTACTTCTTACTTTTAATTCATGATTCTAAAAAGGATAGTTTCTTGATTATGATTCGCTGAATTGCGTTCAATGTCGTTGTAAAATCCAGGACAAACATAGCCTAAACTTGACCGCATTTCGTTCTATATTACTGCGCTACCACAACTCGATACAAAAGTTAGAGTAGCTGCGTCCCGAAGTTGCTTGGCAACCATTCTGATAGAGGAAATATATTTCTTGGCGGAAGAATGATTATCTATGAATAAATTGTTACATTTCTCGATGCTATGCCTTTATTTTATCATTTTATCATTTTATTTATCGTGCCTAACAACGCACCTTAGCTGTTCTAAAATCAGTGTAACCTACGGCCTCTCTGGGCTTATTGTTTAATTTTGTGCCTGGCTTTGGCCCTAATCTGAGATTGAACAAATGTTGAGTTTATTTTAAACCCAGATTTGATTATGAAGGTTAGTCTGGGTTTCATTTTATTTTCAGTCTCCAGACATGCTGTCAAACATAACTTGTAATTACTCTGAGTTAGTTATTAGAGAAGACAGGGAATGAGCTTATATGCTTCAGTACCTTGGGGTCATTGTTCCAAGCATCACAGATGGCTAAACTTGAGATGGTTGATATTTTTTAAAGTCATTACACTATGCATAAAGCAATAAAGAACAACTGTCAGATCAGAACAATGGCCAGTGACCCACAGGCTATATCTTTTGGATCTGTTAACAGAGCTAATGTACCAAACCAAATATCTGTGAATATGATTGTGTCATTGTTTTGTAATATTGTATTACAGTCATTTTAATAAATTATTCTGCGTTCCATATTATTTCAAAACGGAGAGAGATTTTTCAGATTATATCAGTGATCAGGATTGTGAGTCATTGTTTGTCTTGTGTGGTTTTATATAATGCAGGTGAGAACCATTTTGTCCATTCAAACTACTCAACGCTGAATATAAAGCCACAAAGACAAAGTGGGTACAAGAGATTCCTCAGCTGTGATTTATTGTTTGGGCTTTTATAAGGAGAAACACAAGGAGACAAGCACTTGACAATCAGCATAAGCAGACGACAACAGCCATTAGGGATGTCTCTTTCTCTCCCCACCTGACAATAATTTCTCACCCACCGCGAGTGTTTAAGCGAGACTCGCGGTGGCCAATGGAGCATACTAGGCCAGAGGATTTACAGCAGCTATACAAATTGATTACATTGTTATGTTGATGGCAGTGTAAACAATCTGGACTCCTCTGCGGTTGTCGTTTTGCTGGTAAGCAAGCCTATTTGCAGCCTTCTAAACCAATGAAAGAAGTCCATTTTGGAGTGACTACACAAACGCATGAGGGTGATTTAAAAAGGAAATGACCTCAGTGATAAATGTTAAGGGACACACACATCACAGGAGAGCAGCAGGGAGCCCATAATGCTCAAAAAGGGGCATTTTGATTTTCCAATCACTTTGGGACATTGATCTAGGCCATTTAATTAATGGGGGCTGTCAGAATCATCTGATGAACACACATCATATAAAATTAAGCTCTCAAAGGACCTCCGTAAGTGTGGTCAATGAAATTAAATATTATGGCCGTCCAATAATCAATGCTGTGACCCCTTCCTCACTGAATAAACGCATTAACGATCAGGAAGAAAGGGCCCTTCTGTTTTCTGTGTCCTCCTTCTGTAGTCTCCTCACAGTGTTGGCCACATGGACTATTTTCTTCTGTAGAGAATTGCTTGACTCGGGTTTGCACTGTAGACCGAACGCAAAAAAGTATTTGATGTGTGTGTGTTGCGGCCTTAAAATGACTTTACATTTATACTAATGCAAACAAGGACCACAGGCTTGTAGAAAGCTAAAAAAAACAACAGTGTACGCTGTGCTGTGCTGGGTTTGTTTTGGGCTCAACTTTCTCAGTTGGACCTGACCGAGCTTTCTGTCCCCACATCGAGCAATGGAGAAGGTCAGCACAGGGGTCAGTGGCAGTACCGCCACACACTCTTCACCAGTGTAATTGAAGTTTGGTGTCGTTCCCCATGGGGACAAGAGAATATCCCATTTGGAACCGAAAAACTCTCCCATGCCCCTGTCCCGTAATTTCCCTAACCACTGGACCATAAGAGCCGAAATGGTTGGAGGAAATGGGATGGTTTTAGGCGTCAACAGAAATCCTTATTTGTCCACTCTGGTGCACAATCAGTTATCCATCTCCTGTATCCTCAGTATTGTGTGTGTGTGTGTGTGTGTGTGTGTGTGTGTGTGTGTGTGTGTGTGTGTGTGTGTGTGTGTGTGTGTGTGTGTGTGTGTGTGTGTGTGTGTGTGTGTGTGTGTGTGTGTGTGTGTGTGTGTGTGTGTGTGTGTGTGTGTGTGTGTGTGTGTGTGACAGCCCATTATACACAGTCTGGCTCAGCACATCTGCCAGTATGGACGACGAGTCGATGATGCAATGAAAGATGTGTAGCACTTGAGAAAGTCCTCCGCAAAACATTTAACATTCCTGTTAATATTGTGCCACGCAGGCGCTCTGCGCTCAGTGTGTGATTTGTGTTGTCTGAACAGAGGAAACTGGTAGACTTTGAGTAATCCTCGTGAGATGATTATAAATCGGGTTGTTGCATGTAATTTATGTAGTTCCCAGAGTTACAGGCTCAATCGGCTGTGGTAGAACTGCATGGATAAGGCGTAGTATATCAACGCAGGGTCTGAGTTGCACCTTGGCACATGTATAAAATGATGGGTCACCCTTGGCTAATCATTAACTCATTATTGTGTGTGCTGGTGTAAATCACGCCTTCACTCCTGGCATGCTTTGAGAAGCTAGGCAGCTTTACGGGAACTCCACTGATACATGTGTATTGGCCCAATAAAGCAGTCTGCCACTCTTTTTGGCGTTGAGTGAAATTCAAAGACTTGTGTGAGTTGTTTCTCATTTGCTTGTTCTCATTGCCGTGACCCACTCCGCGTGCCAAAATGGTGTCGTGTCATGGCACTGTGAAGCAATCCCCTGCTGCCAGAGCTGGGCCTTCGTGGATCATTTTCCCTTGTTTAATTTTGCTCATTACTTGCTTGACAGCTACTTTGCACTCTCCATTACCTATTTTTTTCCAGCCCTTGCATTTGATTCCTGATAAATTATTCCCCACCTTCAATTTCTAGTGGGTTATTTAAATATTTATGCCCTTGCCTTTGCTGCAAGATTATTAGAGCACCTTTTTTTTTCTCTTGAAAAAGATATTATCATCGATGAAGTAGCAGCCATCATATTCGACTGACAAGGTACATGACAGGAAAACATGCTAGTAAGCCACTGCAGAGGCTGAACAAGTGATTAATTGCTGCTAATTAGTTTCTTAAGCAAATGTTTACCACCAAACAAACGCCTGCAAAGCATGTTATTCCTAATTTCAGCCTTTGACAGTAAATAGGAACCTGAAGCTGCATAACGGAGTAAAAAATAAATCACCAAACCTTGTTGATTTAACGGCTGCTATTAAGCATTATTAAACACGCGGTCCCCAGGTCCCTTAGCTCATATGAGGAACAGACTTGTTGTGATAGGATTTAAAATGACAGTGATGGGAGCCGCTGAAATGTCACAGTTCAGGGTTCTCCTCCTCTAACATGGAGAGGCAGCTGTGGAATACATCGTGAGTGACAGGCCCAAAGCACAGGCGCTGGTCACGTTGGTCAAACGATACGTGCACAATAGGTTTGGTCACTAGCTGTGTGTGTGTGTGTGTGTGAGAGTGTGTGTTTTGTGATGTCAAGGTCAAATTGGTTTAGACCAAACCAAATACTGTAACACTTTGTCTGTGTCATGTAATGTAATGAATTCAGTGGTGATGCCATGGGAGCACTTGCTAAGCTACAGTATACTCACTCTTAAAGCCATTTGATAAGAAATCACCGTTACTGTTTGTGATGCCTGAAGACAGAATCTCCTTTGCTGAGCAAGTCCTTGTCATACCTTAGCTCTTCCCTGTGTCTGAGGAGGAGGGCAGGAGGAGGGCGGGAGGGGGGTGGGGGTGCATAGGGATTGTTAAGAGAGATATTGATCCAGTGTGGTGCTGCCCAGCTGGACTCCATGAAAAGGAAGAGATCAAACCAGTCACGCAACCAGCTGTGACAGCTCAGACAATAGAGGAAGTGGATAGCCGGATCAGTGGCAATGGCGTAGAGCGGATCACCTGTGGGGTCTTAATGATGTCCCGCTGTGCCCCCCCCCGACATCCCAACCCCCACATCCCCCTCGTGACTTCCCTCTTTTTTCTCTCTGACTTCCCCCCTTTCTTTCTGCTCTGTACTCCTCGGTCATCGCGTGTTGTTCCCCCCCCCACCCCTTGCTCTCTCCTTTTCTCTCCTCTTTTTGCCCTTATTAGTATAATCGCACCATTAACTCCAGTGCTGATAGTTTGCACTTGGGGGCAAAGTTATTTCATAAATCTTTTATGACCGTTCAGCGGCGCGCGTTGCGATAGCATGTCCTGTGGGGCCGCTCGCTTTGCGCCTGTAATATTTTAGGTAACTCTTGGGGCTGCTATCATCAAGCCCACCACCACCACCCTACTCTCACTCACACACACACACACACACACACACACACACATATTATACATACACACACACACACATATTATACATACATACACACACATATACACACACACACATACACACACACACACCACTTTCATCGCTAACACTGGGGTAATTAGCCACTGCGGTATTGGAAGTGCTTAAGCGAGCCTTACTCTCACGCTTCCCCATGGACATACAGTACAGTATAATCCAGCTAGCGCTATCACGCCACAGTGGCTTCTTGTTTAAAAAGAGCGAGGGAGCGAGACAAGAGCAGAAGGGAGTCCAAAATATTCGGTTTATCATCTGGCCTGAGATTCCTCTCCTTGTTCCAAAGAGTGAGTTAAAAGCTCCTTTTAAACCTTTGAAGATGAATGTGGCTTGTGCTTGGTCCGGGGCTCTTAAATCATGTCAAGGTCAACATCTGATTCTCACCTCTATGTCTGCTGCCATAGGCATATAATCCCCCCTCTAACTACCCCCCCCCCCCCCCCCCCCAGTCCTCATGTTTTATAATGAGGTGCGTTGTCCTTGAGGCTTTGTAATGCTCTTCAGTCCCATTGACCAGACCTCTCTATAGACGGAATCTCTAAAGCAACCCTACATCAATGGCGTCCCCACAAGATATGACTTGATTTGATGAAGGCATTTCCTCACTGTATTTTCCCCCCGCTGTCTTTCTTGGCCTGTGGACATTTCTTATTTGAAGTGGCTGAGGGATAATCAGAGTCGATGCTTCAGCTTGTCAGCTCTAAACCCTGGTCGGCCTCCCATGCCTGGCCCCCACCAAATCGCTGAGGTGGCTGACATTAGTGTTTGTTAGCATGTCGGTGTCACAACATGTGCAGATAGTGTCGGCGGACGGCGAGGCCCATGAAAGCAGACAGGGATCCCATCGAGTTGTCGCCGCGGCAGCGTCCCGCTGTCACCTGGTCTGATGTGTGGCGCTCTTCTTAATGGAATTTAGTGGTAGGGCGCCGTGCGGCGCGGAACAGACCAAGGATGCGATGATAGCACAGCCTCTCCCTCCCTAACCTCCCACCCTCGTAACACACACACACACACACACACACACACACACACACACACACACACACACACACACGTGTACATACACAAAAACACACAAGTGTATAGGCTCACACATATCCTTGTCCCCCTGCTGTTTGACACACACACACATACGCACACACCCCTGTGTCATACACAAATACACACACACCCCTGTGTCATACACAAATACCCCCCCCCACACAGAAACGCATACACAAAAACATGCACACACAGATTTACACATACACACACACACACACACACACACACAGACACAGATCTCCCCTCCCCCTGTGAGCTGGTTTGTCCTGCATCTCCTTCCTCCAGGGACGTTGGGGATGAGGGAGCAGATAACTACATGAGCCGAGCCCTGGGAGGTTACCTCCTCCAGGAGGAGACGATCTGCCTCTGTGCGCCGCGTCTGCTGGGAGAAGATAGCACTCCGGCGGCAGCAACAGTGGCAACAACACAGGCGGCAGAAGAGTCGCTGTCCGTAAACACGTTTGACTTTGACTCTGACACACTCTCTCTCTCTCTCTCTCACTCTCACTCCAGTTGCCCATCAACCACCCCCCCACCCCCCCCCTTCTCCCATGGAGAATCTATGCGCTAATGGGCCCACAGCACGGCCAGGGTGCCACCCGGGTGTTGATGCACGCGTGGTTGATGTGCTTAGACGGAGTTTAACTTCACACGAAGTCAAAATGGTAGCAGAAGTCAAGAGCTATGAGCTCTCCGTCAGGGTGGCATATGGTGTGTGTGGATTTGTAATTTATGTCTGTCACCCACCATAGGGTAATGAATGTGCAATGCCACCATAAAAGTGAGATCGAATATGCATTATTCAGTGTGGGCTTATGAATGGAAACTGTTGATCTTATATATATGTATTTTATCATCTTTCTTGTCAGCTTTTCTGAACAGACCATTCTTCCCTTTTGCCTCTGAATGTCATAGTTTGGTCATCCTCAGAGGTCATCTATTTGCCCATATGTGACAGGACGAGAGAGTCAAAGGGAAAGAAAAAGTGGGGGAGAGGTTTGAGCTGAAAGAGCTTTGAGTGGGCCTTTTTTTTAGTATCTCTGAGATTCCCCCCCACTCCAGGTAAATGTTTCATTCAATTTGCCTTAAGCCATGTAAGATAATAATTCCTGATATCCACATTAACCCCGTTTCAGGGATTTGAATAGAATGAATAATAATGATAGCCTTTTAAATAATATTGACAGGATGGAATAGTCACTTTCATAAAAGGTGCTTTTGAGGCTCCCCTATCCCCTCATATCTGATGTATTATTTAATTTACTTAATTGAATATGTCTCAGGCTATCAGTGGCCAGGTATTAAACAGACAACACCTGGTGAGTGCTGATGAAATTGAAAAATGAGATGCATTATTAATTCAAATTCAATGGGGGTTCAACCAGTGTCCTGCTCCCAGTGTGTTAAGAGAATGAACTGCATCAGACAGAGTCAGTATGGTTCATTTTTGTGGGCATATTGTTGACATCTCTGGCCTGTTCTAACCCCAACCACCGCCTACCCCCACCCCACCCCCCCATTTCACTCTAAAAAACAAGGGTGGCAGACATGTAGCAATCACACTATTACAGGATTATGCAAGATTATACATCAAATCTAGAAAGTAGTGGAAAAGTGAGTGTGCTTTTGTGTTGGCCCCAACAGGGTATATGTGGGTGTGTGTGAGGGAGTGGAGTTGTGGCAGGGTGGGGGGTGTGTGTGTGTGTGTATCATCTCCTTCAAAGCCTCTAATTCTCTCAAACATCCTGTTGACAGACTTCTGTCTGGGATTATTGTCTAGAGTGCTGTATGAACAAAGTGTGTTTATCCTACCCGACTGGTATATGAAAAGGTTGCACAGACCATGTGACCTTGTGTTTATTCCATCAACAGTCGCATTGTCAGATCTGTAACAGCAGGCATCCGTTCAATGGGTTCGCGCGGTTGCTGTATGCTGCTGCTCATAGCCTTAGTTGACGCCGCATTGTGATGAAACCTAATTTACCGCATAGTTATCGCAAAGAAAGCATGGCACTATAAAAAGAGGAATTTCACACAAAGGCATTTTCATTCATAGTGCCATCAATAGTGGACAGTACAGGCCAGTAGCATGAGTCAGGCAAAGCCTAGAGAGTGAGAGTGAGAGAGAGAGAGAGAGAGTCAGAGCTAAGCTTGATGTTGGGCTTGAGCTGATGATGAGGAGCAAATTGAAGCCTTCTGCTGAGTGTTTTCTCCTTGTACACGTGCGTCTCCTGTTGTCTCCCTCTGTGGCACGGCGTACATCCTCCCTAGCGTCAAGAGACATTAGGGAGGATGTACAGCAACGCTGTAGATGCACAGAGACATTTTTTTTAAAACTGCCTTCTTTGTTTCATTTTCCGCTGCTCCACTTCATCTTCTTACGGCGGGAGAACAGCACGCCGGAGCAATTCCTTCTGTGCTCATCACCACTTTAAAACTTCCATTTGTTCTCTGAGCTCTGAAGTAGCTTACCTGCCCAGGGACTTTATGCTACTCTGTTCCTTCAGGAGTACATATGTTTTACACAGAGGGAAGATGTGTTATTTATATTGTTTTTGTATTGTTGTTGTACTGCAGACTCAATTCTCAGCACTTTCTGAGCAGGATCTGATCTTTTCGCTTAATCATGAACACATTTTTTTTTTAAGTATTGACTGGTGTACCTTATCTACACGGGGAACAAAACCCTTTTTCTCCATTTGAGTTGATACGTGTCCGTAAACATCTCCATTACCGTACAGAAATGAGGAATGTAAATGGAAAAACTCACACCTATGCTTCTGGGAAAATGGAGGTAAAATCTCCAATAGCAAGTACAAGAAAATAAAAAAATAAAAACATAATAATAAAAATGAAATCATGTGGTGGCCCGTACCGTGCCACATCGCCCCGGTCTGCTGTAATTTGTGAGTGTACTGAGGCAGCAGAGAGCTGCCGGGTCTGTGCTGTGATCAGCCCTGCCTTGCCTTTGTGCTGCCAGGCCTGATGAGGAATCAGTGAAGGCGGTGGGAGCGGCCCTCTGTTCCAGGTGCATGATTTTCCATAATAACCTGGGACGAATTGAGAGCGCTGAAGCAGGAGTCATTTCCCTCTACCAGCCGCAGTCAAGCGAGCCCAGTCTCTGGAGAGCGGCCATTTGAGGAGCCAACAAAATGCCCTGACATTTGGCTACGCCTGCCTGCCCGCCCGCCGCCAGGCCCTAGTGCTGCACAGGCGGGAAGGTGCTTGTTACTTTAGCACAAGGCCTTCTGGGAGTTGTAGTCTCTCCCCTGAGTGGTGACTCCACTGCAGGCGAAAAGGCCCTACGTCTCCCTGGGTGTGCGGCAGGCAGCACTGAGTGTGTGGTGAATGCGAGAGCGAACTGGCAGCTGCTCGTGTGGATCCATGTGTGTTTGTCTCTAGGCTCCCTCTCAGCCCAAACTGTGTCTGTGTCTCAGGAAACAGATGTCTTTCTCCATAGCACACGGCATGATTAATTACACAGAGACTTTGGTAAGGCTCTCAGGCAATGAGCAATCTTGGTTAATAAGAACAGGCGTCATCTTAATCATCAGCAGTGTGCCTCTGTGACTGTCTTAATGATACGACAGTCAGGGGACTGGATGGTCTCTGGGGAGGCCTTTTACCTAACTGGCTATTAGCATATTAACTATAGCAGGTCCCTGGGGAACAGGTTTGTCTCACTGGTTGTCTGGATGCACTGGGGGTTATGGGTAAAAGTTCAAGGTTCTATTGAAGTAACCAAGTGTGAGAACCTCAGGGGATCAATTTCTGCTTATCTTGCTGTTTTGTTTTGATCTGAAAGTAACACTTTACTTAATGAATTAAATTACATCATTGTGCTTTTTTTTTGGGTGTGTGGGGGGGGGGGGGTCTATCAGTGATGTCATATGAGTCAATCTAACCAGAAGCAGAATTTATTTAGGAGATTCAGATTAGTCTATGTCATTGTCAAAAACAAATAAACGTGAGTGCACACACTACAGTATACTTTTCTCATTTAGATAATTGGTGTGGGAATATGGCATTCTAATCCTGCAGGCTACTTGTGTAGGCCTATTACTGTCAGCACACAATGGGCAATAGGCTGTCCCTGTCTGTCTCAAGTGTGACCTGATAGACAAGGGATCTGCTCGCGCTAAATTCAAACTGCCACCCACGGTGAAATGTAGTTGAATGCAGAGAAGGCAGAGTTTGGACGAAGGTTGTGCTGATGTGAGAAAGCTGACTAGAAAACATAATTCTGTCGTCTGCGTCACAGTGTGTGACAACAAACGTTTGATTTCTTCTGTGGTAAAGCGGCGAAATTGTTCTTCAGAAGAGGTTATTTCGACGGGGCTCAATTTAATTCACCATTACTGGTTTGGTTTTAGCAAGATAGCTGGGGCAGAGGTAAATAATAGTCTTGTCTCTTCAAACGTTAGGCCAGCTTCACATTTGAGTAAGCCCTCCTGACATCCTTTTTAGTAACCTAAGTTAATTATTATCTTATTTCATTGTATGCTTATTAGCCTACTATGCTGCTATTACTGACAGGAACGTTAACGTTAATATGTGGCCTGTTCATGTTAGCCTTGTGTACTGATAAGTTGGTGTAGGGTTACTTTGATTAAGAAATGCACGTTTGCCATTAGTATTGTTTTTTTTTTTTTTTAACGGATGCGCGTTATGTTACCAACATATTTGAACATGCATAATATAAACGCATACAGTAAACTTAGCAATGATATCTAAGTATGTCATTGCTAACATCCCCCTGCTAAATAGGCTACATTATCGTTTACAATCCATTTAAACATCGGTCTACTGCTGAACAAATACAAAGAAGGCTAAGAACATTTTGTCCATTTTCGAAAACAAATGGTGTTTATGAAAATTATACAAAAAAATCCCATTCTTGAATGAAGAAGAAGTTGTCCTTTTTAAAGTCATGCTTATTGTCTCCCTACTCCTTTCTCTATAGGTATCACCCTATGATTGCGTGAGCTCACAGGCATCGAGCAGGAGCTTTGGGATCCACAGAGCGAGTGCCAACCACACACCATGGTTCCGCGCCACAGACAGCCTGCTCCCCTGGCCAGGAGGCCCACCTTGCTGCTCCCGCTGCTGCTGCTGCTGTTGCTCGGTTGGGCGACGGGACCGGCCCACGCAGACAGTGAGTAACGTTAATGGCTACAATGGCCTTGAGATCATCTCCCATCACTGACCTCTACCGTGAAAAGCAACAGCTAGAGAAAAGGCCTGACACTGAAAGAAAAACGTGCCATTCACTGAGTTTAGCTGTGGTTGAAATAGATCCTTATTATCTAATGGCGGGGTGTTGTTTGCGGTGGGAGGTTCCCAGTATAGAGGTTTGAGTCAGGTGTAGTCAGTGTACTTTCTGGCAAAAAAGACAGTGAGAGACATTGACAGTTTGCTGGGGGAAAAAATAAGCATAGACAAAATCACTTCAAGGCACATGAGTCATGATTCCATTCTCTCTCTCTCTCTCTCTCTCTCTCTCTCTCTCTCTCTCTCTCTCTCCCTCTCTCTCAATTCAATTCAATTCGATTGAGCTTTATTTCTTTCTTTCTTTCTTTCCTTCTCTCTCTCTTTTTCTCTCTCTCTCTCACTCACTCACACAAGCAAGCAGGCACGCATGCGCAAACGCATGGTGTGGTATGATGGTGTTGGTTAAGATTTACATATAAATAATTTAACCATCATTATAAGTTATTGTACTGAAGTATTTGCATTGTGGATTAGGTGCAGATGTTGCGGTTCACATGCAGTGGTAATAAACGGGGGCTTATAGCTATTTAAATTTCACTGGTAGAGTTTACTTCCATAATAGCAACAAATCAGTTTAAAAGGTTTGTTCAACATAGGAGAGCATATTTGGGTACCCCCCCCCCCCCCCCCCAAACCATTACAAATGAAACTAGGTAATCCTATTAGCATACCTGTCTGTAGTCTCTCTAGACTATATCAGTATGGTGCAAGTGGAGTTCAGCAGACTGTCTGTGTTTTTTCAGCGACAAGTTTTTAAAGAATGTTCTGGTACTCGGGGAGTGTTCTAACTTCCCTCGGTGTCAGTCTGTTTTGTTGTTGTTCCGCGAGGCCTTTCGTTGGAGAGAGCGTTTTTTTTTTTTTTTTCACCATGCAAGTTTTATGGTCCTCCTCCATTTTAAAAGGGTCCTATTCAGGTAATACAATGGCCCTGCACTCTTAAGATTGTCTTTACAACCCTCATGCAAAAGCCTCTGGCCAGCAGGAGGACACGCCAACACGGCTTCCCTGAATACCCTCTAGGGCAACTTTAAACACAGTCCGCTCCAACATGTAAGAAAATAAGGACGAAAGCATTGCTCTTTTTATGTTTCAATTTGTAGTTTGTGCTTGAAGATGGCAAAAGCATGCCTACTTCTTCTCAGAGGAAAGTGAGAAAGGAATGCTCTGCAATACAAAGTCTCAAGGCAGTGGTAGTAGCCAAGAGAGATTGAGAGGGAGAGAGCAAGGCAAGTTGCAATGTGTTGGACCTTACCCTTTTATAGCCGCCCGCCAGCCTTGGGGGAAGCTGTAGAGGAATGCAAGTCTTCCAACTGTTGAGAAAACAAACAATGCAAGTGTGTAGAGCTCTCACACCGTTGTACCTTTGTGCACAGCTGTGTTTTCAGCCCTCGCTATTTATGGCTAAACTTGTTTTGTTGTCTGGAGGAGGGAGGTGGAATGAAGGCTGAGAGGTGACTGGCATTAGCTAGCGTGTGGCTATTAAGGGGGGAAATGACTTTTTCCGAAAATCAGAAAAGCCGGCATGAAGTAGATGCACGGCAGAGTAACTGTAATCAATTGTGTGTTGTTTTCGGCATTACCATGCCGGCCACATTAAGCGCTGCGAGCAACGCACTCATTACTCAATGTCGTCCTAAGGGGACGCGCAGCTCTCTCTAATGAACATGACATGCTTCACGTCAAATTTAGGCGGATTTATAATGGCAGAGAATTAATAAGTCAGAAAATGGAAATTCCTGCCAGTGCTGCCAGGGCTCGGCTTGTGCTTATGTTTGTGCTTGCCTGGAAGGTTAGTGTGGCGCGTCAAGCTGAGTGAATTTTCTCAACCCGCCCGCCCAACCCCCACCCCCCAAAAAACCTGCTCCTTATTGGACTGATGGATCACTGCTCGATTGCATTTCCAGACGTCAGAAATGTGTTGTCAACACAATTGAAGACTTGAGCTGTGCAAAGTCTAGCTAAAGCTTAAGGAAATTGTTTTCTTGTACCTTTTAACAGCACTGTGCTCATTCCTGCCTACACCCTAGAAAGGGAGCAGCTTGCAGAATGCTCCTGTCACATTAGCTTGGGTCTTTTTTCATTGAACCTGCGGCTCTTGAACCCCATAGAGGATAATGCTCCCGAATACCAAGTAACTTATTACCAAAACACAGCTTTATGGTGGCAGTAAAGCATATCACTTTTAATTGTCCGCCGTATGTCCACAGACAGGGGATCTAGTGGGACTGACGCCATTTGTGGAGTGCAAGTGCTTCAGCAGTGTAATTTTCGGAAATGTCATTGTTAAGGGAAATGCTAAGCCTATCTTAAGCTTTAACCCATACAGTAGGTTTTGGTGCAGTTTTTTTGAGGTATTCCAGCTTTGTAGTTGAGGGATGTGCTTTGAATGTATGCTGTTCCCTGAATGATGATACTCTTCCTGTAATTCCTTCAGCAGGAAATCTACTCGGAATTTCCGGTTACACTTACACTGTTGATTTGATTTGAAAATTGGTTGACACATTCTTCTACGCAGTAATGGCCAGAGGATAAAGTTACTAATCCAGTGGAAGTACATTAACAGCCAAGGTACACAAGACGATAGGTTGTTATTGTTGTTGTGGTTACTATTAGTAGTATGAGTGGAAGATTTTTTTGTTGGTACAGTAGTAATTTTGTAAATATTTGTGCAGTAGTTTTACCACTAGTTTATAGTAGTGGTAGTTGAGTTTAATTAAATGTGGTAATACTAGTAATGTTAGTTGTAGCTATTGTAGCACTAGACATGTTTATTCAAGAGTATCATCAATAGTGTAGTTTTCCTCTTCTCTCTGTAACTGCACAGATTTTCAGTGTTGGAAGTTAGCAGCCACGGGCCATCTGGCTAGTGCAGATTCCTGCCAAGAAATCTTTGGTGCAGTCCAAAATCATTGACGGAAAAAAAAAGACTCGACTTTGAGTTCTCTCTCTCGCTCTCCCTTTGAGTCGTAACGCACCACCAGAACACCAACACCTACTCTCTAACCCGTGTGCGGCCGTCCAGTGATTTATTATTAACTTACCCATGAACAGCCTGCCAGCCAGCTTAGCTATTAAACAGCATGCAGCCGACCGGGCTTCTACAGGTTTCTAAGGCCTATAAAGAGAGACGGAGACAGTATTGTGAAAGCCTCTACCCCTCTCACCATGCCCTGGGTCAGGATGTGGGGATAATGTTCTTTTTTTTTCACCACTGTGTCAACCGCTGAAACAAGGTTTTTTTTTCCTTTTGAAATGACTGTTGCTTGTAATACCAGAGACTATCCCAGACAGTCTCTCTCTGCTCTCTGGTCCCCAAAAGTGTGGATTCCCACCCCTCTTCTCTTTTCCCAGCCTCTCTCACCCCCGGTTGCCCCCAAACCCAGCGCCAGCCCCACACACACACACACACACACACACACACACACACACACACACACACATTTTCTGTGCTCACCAGCTGCTTGAGCTCTTCCGCGTCACGGCGCAGACAAATTGTGTGAAGCCTTTGTGCTCACAAGTCCCCTGGCTCGCGTTCTCATGATGATCTGCAAAATAGAATCTTTTTTTTTTTTCTTTCCCCTCCCGCTCACCCGCCTTTGTTTCTCCGCTCCTTGCCTTTCAAGTCTGTGTGGTACTTCTTCTCGCAGCCTTGTGTAGGAGGCAATTTCAGGGGCTGCAAACAGAATGGGAAAGAACAATGTATTATTTATAAGAGCAAATATGACCGCTGGTGGTGCTTTAGCATGCAGACCTTCCACAGACTGCTTGGGTTTATACTTCACCGCACGCTGATTGATACTTTTTGTTGCATTCGTCCCTTCTTCCCATTCCCCGACTCCCCTCTCTGCCGCTCCCCGCCCTACCCGTGCAGTGGATGTAGGGAGAGAGGAGTGGCACTGGCTAATGTAAGATTAAGCCTGCTGCTTCCTGGTACTTCTCCACTCCACAGTAAAGGGCTTTGGGGAGATTCGAGCGCCTCATCTGCAGCCGAGTCGGGGAGAGCCCACTGTGAACCCCTATATAAACTATATAATTTAGGGGTGTGTGAGTGAGTGTGCATCCCCCCAAACACATCTGTCTGAATCCACTCTGCATTACTATGAGTGGTGGAAGCCGAGAGAGAGAGCTGTAGACAAGGGGGTGATGGTCAGGCAGCCGGCAGACACCCGTTCTGGCGCTGGTCCGCTGGGACCCAGGGAGGGAGCTGCAGAGGCCCACCAGGCTCGGTCCTGACCCAGTTAAGTACTGCGGTACCCAGGAGGACTGGCCATCTGTGGACAAGGTCATGCCAAAGCCCTGTCACTGTGTTTGATTTAAGGGAGAAAAGGGGGAAAGTGTGGGTGCGGGGGGAGGCAGGGTGTAGTAGAGATTCCCTGTGTCAATGCTTGAGCCCCATCCTGTTTAATTCCAGTTCTTTTCTTTTCATTTTGTATGGAAATACTTTTTTTTCCTTTTTTGTGCTCAGTTCTTTTTTTGCATTGGTTTGTGATTACAACAAATTTCTTTTGATAAGTAATACCAAGGCAATTAAAGTTGCTGAAAGGCTAGAAATGTAGACTAGTGGATGAGAGTATGTGTGGCTTTTGTGAGTATGGTAAAGCAATTCTGCACCCAGAGGGGCTGGATATTGGATTGTGTTTAGGTGTCTACGGTGTATTGACGCCCAGCCTAATTGACGTAGATGAAAATTGATTCTCTTAATGAAATGCAACTGTATCTACAGCGACTGAGCCAGCTGCAGGTAACGTAGAGGGCGGCTTTTCCTTGTTATGCTTGTAATGCCACATCTCGGTACTCAATAGCACTCGATGCCACCATGGAAATGCCCAAGGAACATCCCGTGCAAGCTTGTTTGCGTCAGCTCCCAGCCAGTTTGCATTTGTGGTCAATTTGCATAGCATCCCCATTAGGCTGAGGGAAATGCATCATTTGACGTTACGGATTTCATTTGATTGTCTTCTTCTTACCACTGTGCTGCGCTGTGGAGATTAAAATAACAAATTCGCTCAACAGTTGCTCAGTCTCGCAGGGTTAACATTCCACCTCTGATTGAACACCACCACCATGCACACACACACACACACATACACCTTGCATCTTAGCGTCAGATCAGTGACGCCTCATCCACCATGGCCAGAGTTACTGGCTTAATTGGCACACATAACAGGCAGATAATCCTTAGAACCATCCATTGTGTGTGTGTGTGTGTGTGTGTGTGTGTGTGTGTGTGTGTGTGTGTGTGTGTGTGTGTGTGTGTGTGTGTGTGTGTGTGTGTGTGTGTGTGTGTGTGTGTGTGTGTGTGTGTGTGTGTGTGTGTGATGATGCCGGAGATGAGCCAAGAGTTGCCCTGGCCCCACTACTGGGAGCCACTCTGAGGCTTTTGGTATGCCCCCCTACCGTACACACACAGAAAGAAACACACACATACACAGACATACACACACTCCCTCCGAGACCCCCTCCGACCCCAACCTCTGGGCACGCGTATCTCTTTCCGCAAACATCTTCTGGTCATGTGGCCTCTCACCACCACTAACCCATCTGCCTAACCCCCCCCCCACCAGCAACTGCCCCCCACCCCACCAGCAACTGCCCCCCACACCCCCATCCAGGCTTGCTGGGAGCCACAGAGGCTTGTTGAGCCGGAGGAATAGAAAACGTGCTTGACAATTTATGCCTTCTGCGTGCTGTCAGCCACTTCAGTGAGCAACACTCTGGGAGCTGGCGGGTTTTAAAGTATTAGAAGCCTGAGGTTTGTGCAGTGAAACTAAATGAGCCACGGTTTTTTCCCCCATTTTCTTTCTCTCTCTCACCCTGCACACGATCGCCTGTTCCAAAACTGCGAGGAAGACCGCTCTCTACATTTCTCTATCTCCCTCTCGTTTCATCCTGTCTACCACTTTACTCATTTCTCTCTCTCTCTCTCTCTCTCTCTCCCTCCTTCCCTCCCTCTATTTTCCTTTTGTGTAACATTGACATATCCCAAGAATATCCAGATATCCACATACAAACATATATGAGGGCTTTTTAAATAACTCCCTATGAGCCCTCAGTATTTGCTTTGTCTTTCTCCCCAGCATGCAGCAGAATGCTGTGCTAAAGAGGCAGAGAGCAGAGGCCCCGGTTAGCATTTGAATGCTCATCCTGTAATTATTGTTGACAGGTTTAGTTGTCATGAGAGAGAGCGAGAGAGAGCATATCAGAACCACTTTTGAAAGAGAATTGATGCAGTGCGTGCCAGTGAAGGTCCAGAACCGCTAACCTTTACAGAACCAAATTAGTTATTTGCCATTTAGAAGCCTATCTTGTCAAACACAGACACACATCCAGATAGAAATCAGAGCAATTGTCGGATTGTCTCAGATGTTATGAGCTTCACAGCACATTTCGTTTCTGCAGTGTGCAAATGGATTTCTGTCATAGTGGAGTGGACATGTTGGCTGCCGTGCATGGAGTGTCATATTCCGGTTAATTTTGACAAAGAGAGTGATGTGGCCCCCTTTGCGACCTGCTAATGCCTAATGCATTACTGCATTTGTGGATCTTTGAGCTTAGTGAATGAGTCGCGTTAAAGGATTAGCCGAATTTTCTACTTCTTCTTCTTTTCTCTCTCTTTATCTCTCTCTCTCTCCCTCCCTCCTTCCTCAGTGTCATGTGTAGAGAAGAGAGGGGAAAATCGTGCCTTTCATGTGCCTTTTAGCGCGCTCCTGAAGGGGGATCTCACCTGTGGTTCCGTGAGATACTCTGAGCACGTTTGTTGTTTACGTGTCACTTTGACTGATCAGGCGTGGATTTGCATGACGGCGGCTGAGACGCGCTCTCCTCCTAATGAGCGCTTTTCAATCCACCGCACACTTTGTTTGAAACTTTTGTCATTTGTCATTGTGAATTGCCTTTGAAATGCAGCCCCCCCCCCATCCACACACACACACACACACACACACACCCCACCCTCCTGAATCACACAACATTTGACTATCTGGCTGTCTGCCTAGACGCCATTAAATCCTGGTTATTTGAGCCTCAAATGAGAAAAAAAGGAGCCTGTAGGACAAGTGTAGCGTGCAGAATGACAATGAGAGCACAGCCACGGCAGGTTGTAAAGTGAAGGGTATCGGAACGGGTTTCAGGTGTTGTCCAGCACTACTGGAGAAGCCTATTTCACCAAGCTCTCAGGGGACACTGCCGCAGCTCAGAACATCTTGTAACAGCAGAAGTGTGTGTGTGTGTGTGTGTCTTGTCTGTCTCTGTGTCTGTGTATCTGCGCTGGCAAGCCTGCAGGAAGCGAACAAACACCTCCTGTGAATGCTGATTTCACTTTCATGTGTGGAGTGGCCAACGGTGCGCTGTGTATAAAAATACCACCTTGTGCATGAGGAGGATGTGCTGGAGAGGGCCTGCCTCACAGTGATGAATGCCGCCCGCTCTCCAGTTTCTCAAAGGAAATGGGCCAGTTTAAATAGTGCACATTACACCCTGCTAGGGTCTGTTTTGTCTATATAGTTCACACACACATGTGATTTACAAGGCATTAACTTGTTGCAGTGTGTGTGTGCGTGTGCGTGCATGTGTGCGTGTGTGTGCTTGTGTGTGTGTAGTATGATCCATTTGTACTGTAAGCCAGTTTGCCAGGCCAAGCCGTTAATGGACTTCCTTGTCAAGTCAGAAGCCATTTGATGGCGCGCTGGCGTTCGGTAATGCCCCGCTGTGGCCGCGGCGCTGGTTTCGTCCACACAGCACTTTACTGAGAGAGGAGAAAGGTTTAAAAGCCCCAGACCAGAGGAGGGGGAATGTTTTCATGCTTGATGGAATCACAGAAGGGCTGATTTGCAGGAGTTTTAAGGAGGACGGGATGGGATACGACGGGATGGGAGGGTGTGGGGGAATCGCTTTCTTCACCCCCCGAAGGTCAAAGACGGGAAAAAGTGATAATGGAGAGACTCTCGTTTTTCTGCCGACTTTGGCATTTGAATTCTCCGAAGAGTCCTTGGGTAAATTTGTTTTAGCGAGGCTAGCAAAGGCAGTAGCTATGGATCGTCCACCCCTATAGCTAAGTGTCCATGGAAACCCCCCCCAGCACCAACCCCCCCCCTCCAAGTAGGGGATCATTGGTGCTTTCGACACACTCACAGTCAACCCCCACACCCACCCCTTCCTATCTGCTGAGGCCCCTACTCTGGTGTGCTCAGGTGTAATGCGCTCCGGCAGGTGAGTTATAGGCTTGTGTGGCCCTCGCGGCTTGTCAATCAGTTTGTAGCGAGCGACGTGGCAGCTCCTTTAGCTCCTTTGCTTCCCCCGGCGTGTTCACTCTAGACTCTTACGTAACGCCACGGCAACAGCAACGGCAGCAGAAGCAGAAGCACTCTAGTCTCCAGATGCTACACATTTAGAAATCCACTTGTATTGTGTAGTGTGTGTAGTGTGTGTGTGAGTGTGTGTGTGTGTAATGTGTGTGTGCGCCAGCAGCCTTTGCCTTTCTTTGTCAGTCTTTGTCAGAGCCACATCCGCTCTTTTCAATTGTATCTGCGCCTTTCACTACTGCGTTGAGCTTCACTGCACATTTCTTTAAAGGCACAGGACAAAATCATCACCTTCCAGCTCATTTGGTGAACGTGGATAAACAGACCTGTTAGGTGTGCCTACCACCTTCTGCCTTTACCCCTCTGAGCATTGGAACAGTTTTTTAGAAACCATGAACCAAGATCTAGTTTTTATTGTTCTAAAACACCAGGCGCAAACACCACCAGTTCCTGTTGTCTGTGTGTTGACACAATTAGCTCGAAAAAAAACCCAGAAACCACAGATGATTTCACGCACTGGAAAACAATGGGTGGATTTATCATCATGCAACGCAAAACCCGAGAGAGCTGCAGTCACTTTCACATTAAACGCCACATGTATTCTTTGGCGTAATAACCCTTCGCCTCCAGTCGGCAGCCAGGGCTTTTCTGCTTGCTCAAGCGTTGCCAAGCCCCGTTTACCGAACAGTCACGTCAGTGAACCGCAAGCACCTCCACAGCGAAAATGGATTGACCACTGGCAACGCGGTTAAGGTTATGTAGCATTTACTGGTGTGTGTCTGTCTGTGTGTGTGTATGTGTGTGTGGATATTTCTGTAAAGGTGTGTTTGTGTGTGTGTGTGTGTGTGTGTGTGTGTGTGTGTGTGGATATTTCTGTATAAGTGCGTGCGTGCGTGCGTGCGTGCGTGCGTGCGTGTGTGTGTGGATAATGCTGTATAGTGTTTGTGTGTGTGTGTGTATGTGTGTGTGTGTGGCGTGTGTGGCAGTGAATGGCTCCAGTAATAGGGAACCCTGGTGATAATGTGCGCCCAATCCTCCCTATTCTCCCTCCCGTTTGGAGAGGACCATTACTTTAATGCACTTCACAATGTGAAATAAAGGGGAGGCAATTTTACTTGAGGTTTATCTCTGACTTTTTCCTCTCGTGAATAATTCAGGGCTAGTCACTGAGTGAATGTCTGCTGTCAGCCAGCGAATGGGAGCGGCTGGTCATGTGATTGCGGACATAGAATAGAGGACCCCCCCCCACACTCACATACACAGCCCAGACGACCCCCCCCCCCCCCCCCCCCCAGTCTATTCTTTTCTGCTGTGTAACCTTGAAAGTATACTCAGGGCCTGTGACTCATCTCTGGGCTCTGCCCTTGTTACATATCGCCTAGAAAGTGGCGACAGTCTACAGTAGCGCCTCTGTGACTCCCACACCCACAGCTGTTTGTTTATAGCTGACTCTCGTGTGACACGACTTTAGCTAATTAGCTAATCCTCGTCTTCAGGCCCAAGGTGTGAAATCATTAAGGCAGGTGTGGTGTAGTTCTGGTCCCTGAGGTACTAGCTGCAGGTCACTCGCTCACTGCGTCTCTGTAGAGCCCGGAGGCTCTTAGTCGTGTGTGTGTGTGTGTGTGTGTGTGTGTGTGTGTGTGTGTGTGTGTGTGTGTGTGTGTGTGTGTGTGTGTGTGTTTGTGTGTGTGTGTCTCATTTCTCGTGTGCTCAGTGTCATATGCAGCGCTAACTACTCTGCTAGCGCGGCTCCTCTATTAGCTTCACCTCAGCCATCATAAAGTGATGAGGTGCTGAAATTGGCAGAGTCCTTACTGAGATCTGCCATGGCTGCCCGCTCCTGCCCAGCCTGCCTGTTTTCCAGGCCAGTGAAGTGAACTGCCATGCTCTTACCATGTAATGGCTGTGGAAAACTACCCCTTCAGCTTGGTGCTGACAGTAAATACCATTTACCCAGAGATTTAACACGCTAGCTGTCCTTTCCTGTTGCGTTGCGTTTTCCTTTTGCGGTCGAACTGAATTAAATGCCATGCACTGGTCTTATATGGCCATATTTTTAAGAGGTAAATTATGTCGGAAGAGCTGTGTTGTCGGAGTCCAAATGTATCCATGCAGTTCCCTATATTGCCAAACGACCTGTGAAAATATGCGATCGTGACCGATATCCTTTAATACAAGCAATTATTTACAGACTTTTGAGGGACATAAGGTGAAATGCGGTGGAGCGAAGTGATTTGACTGTTAAGGATATGCCGAAGCCTGTGAACATGATGTATGATGTACAATTTATGGGCTTCATTCGCCAGAGCAAATTTGCACATAAAATTGGAAAAAATCATACCAGTCTGTTCATGTTGCTGTTAAATATTCACAGCCGAGAACTAGTCTCCCATCATATATATATGTGTGTATTTTGATTAATCACTGTTTTTCCTCAGTAAAAGGCACTGTATGGTCATGAATGTGGTGTTAGCATAAGCTCAGACTAGTGAATTGGAGTGATACAGTACAAGGACGTTGTTAGTTTCACTGAATGACGACACATGAAAATTCAGTGTGTGCTCGAACAGAATGCAGAAAAGGCAGGAGGGGGGGGGGGGACTGAGAGGAATACTGAAGCAGATGTTTTATTAACTGAGCCTCCGTGTTGAAAAATGTTTTATGTTCTTCCATATGCCGTGAAACGGACTAAAACGCAATTAAATATGTGCCACCCACCGAGATGCATTTTCCCTCTGAGTACGCAAATCTTACTCAAAACTAAAGGAGATAAAGTGTGTTGATGTAGGGTTTTCTTTTACACAGCATCACTGTGATTACAGAAACAATATTGCTAGTTGTACACGGTATATCATGTATGACATTGTGTATTTGATCAAGCAATCTCGGCGCACTGTGCTACACAATTACAGTACCTTACAGCCAAAGTCTCAAATGAATTAAGGCTTAGCTCTGTGCAAACAAACTACTGTCTTTCAGTGTTGCCTAATTAAGGATGCACGGTAGGAAGACACCATTGGAATTTTTGACAAGGATAAAAGCAAACATTACTCTCAGTGTTTGGTACATAATGAGTTTCTTTACGTCAGTAGAAAATGAGTCTAGCTTTACCTTTTCAAAACAAATGCCATTGCATCAACAACAGTCTAGAGAGAAAATCCCATATGCACTCCCCTTGTAGAAAAGAAATTCACAGCGTCTTGCCAAGTCCATTCAGTTAAGTGTTGCCACACTATGTGCTAATGGCGTAAAGCACATTAAAGACATTCTCTCCTGCAAACACCAGCGATCCTGTCCAACAAATGTATATTAAGAGTCTAAATGAACATAAGTGGCCAATCCATTATTAATGAGCCCAAATGGGCTAGACTTGAGCGCAATTATCGATCACTTGTCCCAGATTGCTTCTTAATAGGGAGCCATGGACTGGAGTGGGCCAGCGGGCTTGGCTCCTGGTTCCTGTCAGGCCTATCAAGGCTGAAGAAGTGCTGCTGTACTGCCGCAGCTGCTGCTGCTAGTGGTGGTAGAGTTGAGCCTGATGTAGGGACTGGGGCCTGGGAGATGGGGCAGGGGGTGGTGGTGGGGCCTGGGAGGATAGGGCAGGTGGTGGTGGTGGTGGTGAGGCTACTGTCTGGTTCCGTAAAAGGGCAAGAGACAATTTAGAATCACATCTACAGAGAGAGAGGGAGGGGAGGAAGAGAGTGGAAGACAGGAAGGGAGAAATGGAATTAGGGAGGAAGAGAGAGGGAGGGTCAAAGAGGGAGATTATAAAGAGAGAGAGAAAGAGAGATGGTTAGGCAGAGAATTTGACTTCTTAAAAACACATTATTAAGCCGTCATATGGAACAAAGGGCCTTTTAAGAGGCTGTTATGTAGCTGTACGCTTAATGATGAAAGTGTTGGAACAACATTATTGCTTTTTACCAATTAAGCATCACCTTGTTGTCAAAACATATTTACAGGGCTTAAAGTGTTCAGGCACTGTGCCTGAATTCAGGCGTGAGTCGGTACGTTTAAAGGATAATTCCGGTGTGATTTTGACCTAAATAATTCCGTGGAAATGCATGGATTCCAGTTGCTGCTACTGGAAGCAACTGAATCCATGCATTTCCACTGAATTATTTTTGGAATCTGATCCCTTATCATATCTGTTCGTTCGTACTCTTCGCTCGACTTATCGTGACTAAATTCAAGATGGCGTCGAACGGTAAAATTCCTTAAGGTACTGTCTGTATAAATCGTCTTGTAAATAAACTACCAGTGCTTTTTCAAAGTTCTCCATGTCTCGTTTTAAATGTCAAGGCCCTCGGAAGTCTACCAATGAAGTATGGAGCTACTTTGAGCCTCGTAAATGGTGTAAAACAGTGATTTATTTGCATGGCTAGGCCGATGCCCAAGGCACCGCAACAAAACACTGTTGGTAGCATTGGCTAACTAGCGCCAGATTTCAGGAGGACAAGGACAGAGTGCAGGGGACAAGCCGAGGTGAGCTATGAGACATACGTTCACACTCGGTATCATGTTTCAACACACTTTAGGTCAATATCACACCGGAATTCTCCTTTAAGATTTGAAAATAGGCAATTAGACTACAGTATGACGTCCTAATAGATGTCTGATTGCTTCAGGCACAGAAATGTTTATTGCTTTAAGCCCTGTATATGCAAAAGCAAAGTATCTTAAAAAAGAACACACTCATATTTGGCCCAGTAACCTTTCAGGCCTTTCAAACAGAAGCACTGAATACTATGGATGGGAAATGGTACTTAACATGAGTAACTAATAATATGTCATGATAAGTAATACCTAACATTTATGACTAGTATCTTAACAGCATTGTATGCTAAATGGATCCCTGACAAAAAGACAAGCAATTAGTTAGCATTGGCAAAGTGTTAACAAACACTAAGCAGTACAAATGACCATGGCTAACTCTTAATTCATGTCAGGCACATGCAATTAGCCTAAGTCATTGTACTCTTAAAAGGAAAGTGTTTCTCGCTAAACAAATTCTCAAGATTTACTCTTTATCCTTCACCCTCTAAATCTGCTTTTCAGATTGAGAAAGCTAGTAAAAGAGAAAATGACAGAGGTGGAGAGAGTGAATGAAACTGAAAGAAAGAGAGGGAGGAAGAGAGAGAAAGATTGAGAGGGCCAGTGCTGGAGCTGCAGGTGGGAGTTAATGGCTCCAGATGTTTGGATGGTCTCACAGCTGCATTCCTCTCTGCAGGACTGCTGTGCTGCTCATTCTCTCCATCTTTGCTCTGGCTCCTGCACCAGTCCTCTTGCTCTCTCTCTCTCTCTCTCTCCCTCTCTCTCTCACTCTCTCTCTCACTCTCTCTCTGTCTCCCTCTCTCTTTTTCCCCTCTTTTTCTCCTCCATCAGGGTCTCTGTCTTTCTGCAGCTGTCTCTCAAGATTGCTCTTTCTCTCGCTTGTTGTCTCTTGCTCTCGTCCTCTCTCTCGTGGTCTCTCTCTCTCTCCCTCTCCCTCTCTGTATGTGCCTTTCTTTCTCTATCTCTTTCTCCAACCCTCAGTCTCTCTCTACCCCTCTCTCCCTTTCAGTCTCACTGTCCTGCACCATCAAAACAGCTTAAGATTATGACTGTGCTAGGGGTACTAAAAGTATGATGGAATCAAAGCAGTTCTGTGGAAAAGAAGTTGAATTATTCGGTGAAGCTCTCTCTTCTCTTCTCTTCTCTTCTTTTCTCTTCTCTTCTCTTCTCTCTCCTGTTCTCACTGATGTTTTTCTGCTGTAACCGGTCACCTCCTTCCATGTCCAGACTAACATTTTGCATTGGTTGCACTGGTGCGCCTAACTTTTTTATTTAGGTGCACCAGCACAAAATTTAGGTGCACCCAAATTTTTCCTCGCGGCACCTTTAACGTCACAATTTCAAGGTCCCCTTTTTATTGCTCTCCATATACATTCCGTGTCTGAGCTGTTGTCAGAGCATGGACCAGGAATGACAGTATTCATTTGATTTGGAGCCTCCACCACTTTGACGACATCAGTAATATTGAATACTGTGATCATTCACATCAGTGGCGATCCTTGTCTCTGCTCTACCCTCCACACACACATGGAAAATGATAGCTTGTCATATGTTTCTATCTCATATTTTGGAATTCATAAACGTTATATATTTTGTTAATAATGTATAGTAGTGCTGGGCGGTATACCGGTTCACACCGTATACCGGTGTATTTGATTACACAACGTTTGGAACGCTGCGCCGTGCGACAGTGTTTCAGACAGGACTTTTTTCACACGCATGCATGGTGCCACTGCGAGGCATAGTGAGGGTAAACAAAACACCATAAGTTTTTCCCCTGAAGTATGACCCTTAAGGCTTAATTTCTCCTTAGGTAAGGGGTTTATTTAAGGGTGTTGCACAGAATACCTTAAATTGTTTCTTTAGTTAAGGAAAAACGTTAAGGGATACTGCATTGAAAGGGATTTACCAAAGATCCTTGATTACTAGCTCCGCTTTAACCCTTTCTGGATTTACCGTCACGAAAATTCTATTGAGGAAACGCGGGGTATAAAACTCAAACAAGTAATGTTAGACTAGCTGTGTTACAGTTTCTCGTTGCAAAATCAAAATTTCACAGGAGCTCCATGCGCTTTTGTAGGCTACACGCAGTCTCAAAAACACTGTTTACAGCTTTTCGAGTCACTGTAAGAGGTCATTTATTTTATATAGCGATAATTTAGATACACTTATGGGGTGGGTGCAATCGTTTTCTAAATAATCTCCCGTCTTGATTTTGTACAGAAATTAATATTAAGTGACACGTAAAAGGGCGGAAAAAATGTCACCTTATATAGCAGGCCAAGATATAAGGTCTGGAATTTTATTTAATATTGTTGTAATGGTAGGATAACTACATAGTTTACACAATAATTACACTGTGTTATATTGTATATCAATGCATTTATTGACTGTCAATTACCCAAAATCGTGGCTCTCTCTATCATTGAACAGTAGCCTATTTAATGCATTCTAATCCATTGTCAATCACTTCCGGGAACTAGTTGAGGTTTACACAAACCACGTGACCAACGGAATTTTGAACACCCATTGTCGCAACTCTACCTTTATATGGCTCTGGGTAAAACATAAGCCCCTGCTGAGGGAAAGCACCACTCTGGCCGGTGCCAATGACAAACAAAGCTTGGTTGTGGTGTAGACGAGTTCCTGAGGGGGATTGTGTGTGTGTGTGTGTGTGTGTGTGTGTGTGTGTGTGTGTGTGTGTGTGTGTGTGTGTGTGTGTGTGTGTGTGTGTGTGTGTGTGTGTGTGTGTGTGTGTGTGTGTGTGTGTGTGTGTGTGTGTGTGTGTGTGTGTGTGTGTGTATGTGTGTACCTGTGTGCGTGTGTGTGCAAGACCCATCACAGAACCACATCATCACTGCCACTGTATACTGAGCTGAGAGGAGGTGGAGGAGGAGTAAGAACAATGTGTGTGTGTGTGTGTGTGTGTGCCAAAGCTGTGAAAGAGTATCTCTTCTCACTAGCCACACAGTGCACTGGCTCTGCTTGAAGAGGATCCAGTGTCTTTTGATGTCTATTGAGGACGGATTTGGAACCTTCCAGAGTTTATTAAACTGCCGTCACACTCGCCTCAGAAACTCAGATAGGATCCTCAGAGCCTCTGGTGTTTGGCGAGATATAGGCCACCCAGCAGATACAGTAGACAGAGATAAATAATGGCACCCAGAGAAGGTACAACTGTTTTTTTGATGGAGTTTTATTTTATTTTGAAAAGTATATATGGTTACACTTTACTTGACAATATCGACATAAGAATGGTATTACACTGTCATGAACGTGTCATAAACAAGTCATAAAGGTTTATGACATCACGCTTCTGTTTTAAGCTTGTGTCATTCGGTTTTTTGTCATAACAAGTTAGGGGTAGGATTAGGGTTATGTTTAGGGTTATGTTTAGTGTTAGAGTTAGGGTTAGGATTAGGGTTAAAGTCAGAGGTTAGGATTAGGATTAGGTTTAGGGTTCATGTGTCATGACAGTGTCATGTGTTCATGACAGTGTCACACCCTTAACCACCCTTGATGTGGTTGTAAGCAATCACCAAACCTTCTGTTGACTCTCGATGTGGAACACATAGGCCTAAAATATGTAGTTAAGGTCTGAGGGATGTTACCAGGATTGGTTTGAAGTTAGTAGAGTGACAGTTGAATGAAAAAAAGTTTGTTTAATGTTTACAAGCTTCATGTTGGTTTCCTGCCGAATAAATATACATTGAAGACAGTGTTTGCTGACTTGCAGTGTTACTGATGACGCTGTGATGCACCTCAGCCCAGATTCCTTATGATGTTTGTCATCCGACTGTGGAGAAGGCTGGATCTCTAACTGCCTGCGATTCATGTTCTACACAGTGGCACTTGTTTTGTTGTTGTGCTTGATATGCATAAATCCCCTAATCGTCCTCTGATCCCGATTATCTCTCGACTTTCTGCAGCTGTCTCGCTCATGGAGAGTGCTGATGGGATTTGGGTGGCATATTTCAGTTCGGGCTCTTTGCTCAACACCCTCCTCCCCCTTCCAACACACACACACACACACACACACACACACACACACACACACACACACACACACACACACACACACACACACACACACACACACAGAGCGTCTTATCCACTCCGTTGCAGGGAAAAGTGCCACCACCGTCACCACTGCCATGGCCTGCTGGCATGTAGATGGCACTCGCGGTGGCACACTATCGCTCTCGTCAGTGGCGAGCACGGCATGCTGGGTATTTTTCACCGCTTGAGATGGGAGATGCGGCTGCAGGCCTGCATCCATCACCGGATAACAGCAACGGCAACAGACTTATCCTCCAAATGGATCCTGCCCAAGTGGTTTCCCCTGGACTCCGTTTTAAATCAATTGCTGTCCTTTACGGACTTGGTGGAACATGGTTGAGCTTGAATTTAATCTGTTTATGATTAAATCATGACATTCCGATGAAGTATTTATGTGTCAAGAGACACGTTTCATTCCCCCCCCCCCTGAATCTCAAGCAAGTGGTCCTGCCTCCGATCATGGAATAAAAGCGTACAGTTTGACCACATGAGCAGCACATGGTATTTCAAGCACTGCTGCCTCTCCTCAGCCTCTCATGTCTACGCTGAATTAATGTCTTTTTTTATCAGCATATATGTCTTTGCGAAAGCCGCTGTCTTTGAAGAAAGGACCTGAGGAAGTAAATAACCTTGCAGAAACAAAAGGGAAAGGGGGGGGGGGGGCATGAGAAAACTAGACAAAAATGACCAAGCCTGGGTCCTTTATGAATATTGGGCCTGGAAGAATATTCTGAGCTGTCAATCAGGACCAGCACTACAGGGATGGAGAAGGGTGGCGGGGCAGTTGCTTCTTCATCTGAAATGTCAGGCTCTTCTGGCACTGGTCCGAAGGGTCAGCCGACCGCGGGCTTGCCGCGGGAAATAAATGAATAACAGCGTGACCCCCTAACCTTTCTCTACAGTGTCCTTCTGCCAGAGGTCTGCCATCACAGCAGAACACCCAGTGTGCGTTTGTGTGTGTGTGTGTGTGAGAGTGTGTGTGAGAGTGTGTGTGAGAGTGTGTGTGTGAGTGTGTGTGTGTGTGTGAGTGTGAGTGTGTGTGTGATGGCACTGAGGTCTACTTGCCGTTAAAGTCCTCCTCCTAACGGAAGTGACCCACATCTCAGGCGGACCAGAGGATGTCAGACGTCATTCTCATCCGTACAGCAAGGGACCTTGGACGGGACGTCCACTCCGACCTCTCTTCATGCGCCCTGGGCCCCATCATAGGCGGGCATGTGAATGGGCGGTTAGGCAGACATGGCGGCAGTCAGCTGGGCACGCTGATTCACCACGTCCTCTGCGCACATGCGCTTTCAGCGTCAAGGGGCCCCCCCCCCCCCCCCCTTGCTCCTCGTCCCTATAGTTACCCCATGATGACTTGACGCATCCGCTCTGATTTCTGCCCCATGACTGAGTTCATTTAAAACAAAAAGCACCAAGTTAACAACAATAGGGGGTTTCTACGGTAACGACCCTCAGAGACGTTCCTGGGTGCGTATTTGTTTATTCTGTGATGTTGTTCAGTCGAGAGAACCCGCCTCTCTCCAGGATGCAATGGGGGAACGTGAGGGATGTGAAGAATGCATTGTTAAAGATGTCTCTCCGCTGGACTATTGTGTGTTCCAGTGTATGAAGTTTTTTTGGCGGAGGAGTCGGTCGTTTTAATGCAGATAGCGACGCCTCATCCGCACTCTCTTTATTATTTCACATGCCGTCAACTGAACAATTTTTTTATTTTTATTTTTTTGAGAAAACAAAGAAAGAAACAGTCATCCTCGTGCGTTTTTTGGACTGTTGCTTGATTTGCATTCTCAGAGATGCCTTTGTAGAGGAGTTGTCTTTGGCACTGTTCGTTGTGATTGAGTTTGTTGTGTTCTCTTTCAAGTGATACACAATCACAACTGTTCATTGTGATTGTGTATCACTTGAAAGGGTATCATGGAACATACACTGAGGCACTACTGGTTATATACCATGAGTCACTCTACACTCTACTCTAACAGTTGCTTTTCACACACAGTTGTTTTGTGTGTGTGTGTGTGTGTGTGTGTGTGTGTGTGTGTGTGTGTGTGTGTGTGTGTGTGTGTGCGCGTGTGTGGTCCTTGCCTAGCCTTACCTTGCCTTAATTTACCTGCTTTCTTGCAAACACAATATGGAGTGTAGCCACAAGCCGCAAACCACATCAGGAGGAAAGCCTCCAGCAGCAGCCTGTCTGGAGCACAACAGCCTTTCAGTGTGGGGATCAGCGGCAGCAGGGACACCATCATTACCACTGGCATTACATCACTCTGAGTCTGCAGAAACTCAAGCCGAGCGCCGGGCCTGAGAGAGCAGGCTCCTGGTGTGGAAAGAATGGAGCACATCATTACCTCTCCTTTTGCAACCTCTCTCTCTCTCTTTCTCTCTCTCTCTCTACCTCTCTCTCTCTTTCTACCTCTCTCTCTCTTTCTACCTCTCTCTCTCTCTTTCCACCTCTCTCTCCCCCTCTCTCTCGCTTGCTTGCTTGCTAACTGAGTTAGCAGTTAGTCAGTCGTGACTCTTGCTTGCAGAGTTTTTCTCTTCTCATTTTGTTTTGCCTTTCGTTCTCACTCTTATCCCAACTGGTGCCCTGCCTCACAAAAAGAACCTGTTTTTTTAAGCAAGAGTCACGACTGAAACCAGAGTGTACTTATTCACACACTCACACACACACTCGCACACACGCACACACACGCACACACACACACACACATACACACACACACACACTAGCATGGTCCCTCTTGGCTAAACAAAACAACACAGTCCCAGCCGTGGGCAAAGGTGCATTATGCATCCACAGCCTCAACTTGAGGTAAACAAACTTGTGTAGCTGGTGCTCTGAATGCAAGTGTGTGTGTGTGTGTGTGTGTGTGTGTGTGTGTGTGCGTGTGTGCTCCGCAGTGGGGGAGAGGACAGGAGGATTTAATTACCCCTCCACTCACCGTGGGCGTGGGGCTCTAACAACGGCCGGGGGTTGTCACCAGAAGCCTTCGTTTTTGTCTGGGTTGCCATGGAGAAGCTCACATCATGACGAGCAAGTTAATGCAGTGACTTACTTCCCAGGATGTGTACCAAGGGGTCAGGGAAACGGGTGGTGCAAGCACCCCCACCTCCCAAAATGGCCGCTTGACTAGTCAAGTGAAAGCATTTAACCAGCAGCAGTCAACTTGGGCCAGATCAGGGCCTGATGTAAGCCGCATCTGGTGTGGACTTAGCTGTTCCCTGGGGCATTGCATCTCAGTGCAAGCTCCCCCCGCGCCGGGGATAAGGAATAAGGGTTAGATTTACAAG
>NW_027468576.1:34506721-34509221 GCF_046254945.1 Alosa pseudoharengus | reverse complement strand
CACACACACACACACACACACACACACACACACACACACACACACACACACACAGTAACATCAGCCCTAGATGAAGCAATGACATTGCACCTGCTCAGGCACGGAGAGAGAGGGGGAATCATGATGTATGATGAGGCCCTGCAGTTTTATGTATTCTTTTTTACATTTATCGAACTGTTATTCTGCAGCGCATATTAGATTGAGAAGGGGGAAAGCTCAGGGAAGAAAATGGCAGAATGTGAATCACACCTGCTACCATTAGCACAGTGAGGGAGGGGGGGATAGGGTGAGGCAGAGGGAACCAAGAAGCGAAAGAGAGGGAATACAAGAGAGGGGAAACGAAGAAGAGAGAAGAATCAAAATATAGTGAAGAAGAGAGTGTGAGAGAAAGAAAGGGAGGAATGAAGTCAGGTAGCAGAGAGAGAGAGAGGGGGGGAGGAAGAGGAAGCAAGAGGGAGAAGAGTAGAAATGGAGGCCATCTTAAGGAGCGTGTAGATGTCAGTGAGGGGAAATGTGGCTCTGTGTGCGGCTACCGCAGCACTGCAGCCCCTGAACAGAAACACAATCATTTCATGAGCGAGAGAGAGAGAGAGAGAGAGAGAGAGAGAGAGAGAGAGAGAGAGAGAGAGAGAGAGAGAGAGAGAGAGAGAGAGCGAAAAGAGAAAAGAGAGAGGGGGATAAGCCACTGCAGGGGAAAGTCAGACACAGTAGGTAATGACAGTAAGACACGAGTCATGAACTACTCACAGAGAATCAGTAGGGAGAGAGGGAAATTGGGAGAGTGAGCGAACGAGAGGGAGAGAGGTGGGGTGGGTGAACGGAGAATAAAAGGAAATGTCTCTCTGACAGGCTCCCTGTTTTATGGTCGCTTGCCTCCCAACTCGCTTGACACCTTCCTTCATGGCCGCTTACATAATTCAGCATCTTCGACGTGCGTTTCATTATGCCAGGACGGACGTCACTCTTCCTGCATGATCTTTACTTACATAAGCGCCTTGACACCTGAGCACCCTTCACTCTTCTCGCTCAGTAATTCTCCTTCATTCTCTCTCTCTCTCTCTCTCTCCTCAACCTTCTCCCTCTCCCTCTCTTTTCTCTCTCCCCCTCTCTTTTTTCTCTCTCTCCTCTCAACCTTCCCTCTCTCTCCCTCTTTTTTCTCTCCCTCTTCTCTCAACCTTCTCCTCCCTCTCTCTCTCTCTCTCCCCTTCCTCTCTCCTTTCTCCATTCTTCTCTCTTATTCATTTCTCTCTCTCCTCTTACCTTGCCTCTTTCTGTTCTTTTTTCTCTGCTTTCTCAAACCTTCTCCTCTCCTCTCCACCCCTCACCCCCTCTACCTCCCCTCTACCCCCCCTTCCTCCTCCTCCTCCTCCTCTTCTCTCTCTTCCATCTCTCCCTCCATCAGTTGTTCTGTGCCCCCCCCCCCTCTCCATCTCTATCTTGCCCCACTGTCCTCTCTGATCTCCTGATCTCTCACACGATAGAGAAATAGGCTGCTGATTCAACTTCTGGATGACCTACAGAGCCCACCATCCATACACACACACACACACTTTCTGTCTCTCTCTCTCTCTCTCTTTCTCTCTCTCTCTATCTCACACACACACGCACACACAATCCGCTACACTGATAGGCAGGATGTGCTCCTTTGGTGATGCCAAGGGTGACCAAATGTGGAAAGTCCTGATAACTGCCTGTTCCCCCGAAACACACACACACACACAATCACACACACTGTAAGCCTTGCTGTGGTCACTGGATTTGTGTGACAGATCACAGAGTTGGTGCTGGAGGATGTGAGGTTGGTTGGGGTCAACGTTTGAGCAGATTACCTGAGGCAGCGGGTCGAGATTGAGAGATGCAGCCCCACACACACACACACACGCAGACACACACACACACACACACACACACACACACACACACACACACACACACACACACACCACTCAGCCCGACTCCACCACAGATCACAGCTCCGAGAGAGCTGTGACAATGCCAACACATACAGAACCCTCACTGTGTCACTGTCAGCATCCTGTCACCAGGCCTTCCGACTGATGGAGACACACACACACACACACGTACACACACACCGATACACATACTGTCACACACAAGCACAATAACATATAGAAATATACACATCGACAGGTCCTGTCTCTCTCTCTCTCTCACACACACACACACAAACACACACACACACACACACACACACACACACACACACACACTCACTCACTGTAAACACCAGCACATTTTCACTGTTATGCTCTTGTCAACTTGTATTACAAGGCAAGTATAACTCTGGATTGGAGCTGCTGAGCCAAAATGGCAAAGCCTCCTGCATGCCTCCACAAAGCCCTGCGACTACTTCGAAAGCCTTTAACCTCCATACCCTTGGCTCAGCAACTCTCTCTCTCTCTCTCTCTCTCTCTTTCTAGCACACACACATACACGTGCATACACACACACATACATATGGCGATGCGTGTGTCATCCT
>NW_027468576.1:34499221-34501721 GCF_046254945.1 Alosa pseudoharengus | reverse complement strand
CATGATATAGGCAGAGAGAGGGAGGGAGAGATGGAGGGAGGAGGTGCGCGTGTTTGTGAATTAAACAGGCTTTGCTCCAGCATAGCGGCTGAGAGCATCAACATCAACATGAGTGCACATTTAGCATGGGGAGCCAGGCTGCTGTGTTTTGCCACAACACACCTTAGTCATTGACTGCACACACATTCTTCCCCTCCCTCCTGCTGAAAGACACACCACATCCAGCCTCACACATAGCACACACACACACACACACACACACACCTAAGAGTATTCTTACATACGCTTCTTGTTTCTCTCTCTCTGACACACACACACACACACACACACACACACACACACTTCCGCAGATGTACGCCCACCCACACATATTGCGGTCCATATTGAACCACACAAAGATGTCATAGAGGTCAATAATGTTCGGTGGTGCCGCCTCCTCTCTCGCCTACTGCTCTGACCCCCAGCCAGCTCTGCCTCCCCGCATCACCACCTTAGAGCTTCCTGGAACATTTGTGGAATGATGAAAAGCTAATGGAAATAATTCTTTTATTTAGAAAAGGACAGATTGCCACACTATTATCAGCGGTTGGTTGGCTGTTGATTAAGTTAGCACACAGCAGTATCACAGTAAAATAAATATGATAAGTTGAGCTTGTGTGTATCAGCGTACATGTATTCATGAGGCTGTGATAAAGTTGGCATCTCTTCTTCTTTAACCGGTGCAATATGCTCGTAGAGTGTTTGCATTGGTTGGCTGCCGCGCCCCTGCAGTCACTTGAAGCTGCCCTGACCTTCATGAAGTACAGGTTGTGTAAATCTGGAGAGCGTCCCTGGCTGTGATACAGACAATTACGGAGCTAATTGCTCTAATGTCTGATCGGAGTGCGCGCCGAGGTATCAGTCGCTCTCTAACAAAAGGGGGCCACTTTCGGGCTGACTCTTCTCCCATTTCAATCCCACAATCCTCAGCGAAAGGACACACACACACACGCGCACACACACAGAGACACACATGCTCGCGCATGCTCATCCAAGCTTCTCATTAACCAGTGGTCACACTGGCGTTCATTAATTTACCCACTGCCGCACTTGACCTCTTCATAAAGGACAGCAGACCATTTTTTCCCTCCTGCACAATAGGATTGAAGTATACATCTCGAAATTAATTACAACCGCTCAGATGAACGCGATGTTCTCGTTCTCTCCCCCCCTCTCTCTTTCTCCTCACTCTTCCTCACTCTCCATCTCTTTGTCACTCTGTTTCATGGTACATCTCTCCTAACCACTGTTTATGTAACAATGCAGCACACGCCATTATGAAAATCTGTTGAACGGTAAACATGTTTACCAATTACATCGCCTCTGGCAAAGTATCATGCCACTGAATCTCAAAATAGCTCAGGGAGCATAAGTATGTGCTAATACTTCAAACTCACCATGAATTTATATCATTGTGTAATTAATGCTACCTTGAGCTAGATCAGGCATCAGTATGGAACTTGCTCACATCTAGCCTTGAATCTACCCTGAAGGAATGTGGCAATCTCACATGTCTCAAATGTGCAAGGGATTACAATGTTACATCACCAAGGATCAGATAAATAATTTCCATGTATTTGGGCGTTTTTTTTTTTTTTTGGTTAGAAAAGGGCCTGGTGTTATGTGTCGTGCGGAAGCCTATCAGTCAGTTGCCGTCTCTATAGCAATGACACCACTAATGGCTTCATCTTGAACAGTTCTTTGTTTCCGTGGAGACCTTTCTTTTATGATGCAATCCAATATAGCGACCCAGACGGACTCTAGTCAACATGTGCTAATAGCCTGCTTTCTCTGTGTTTGTATGTGTGTGCGAGTAGCACTCTAGATGAAACCCCCCCCCCCGCCCCCTTAGCATACTCTGCTTTGGTAGATTTTCCAAGCTGTGAGAGTTCAGACGTTCACAGCAGCTGTGACAGCGGCGGCTCGGTGTCCCCTCGCACGGCCCTCGGTAAACAGTAGCGGCGGGCTTCGGCGAGAGGTGCGGAGCCGAGCAAAGTGCCTGTGACTGGAGGGGCGCTGAGCCAGCCTGGCTGTGCCACTGCTGTGAACAGCGGAGACTAATATCCAGGCTCAGTGAGCTAGGTAATGACGCCTCTCTGCTCTTACCTGCATCTCTGGCGATGCGGGATCGGAAAGCCGGGCGCTAGCGGGGCCTGCCGGAGACGCCGAGAGACGTGCGAGTCGTGAGGCGACCTCAGTGGAAAGTGTACACACAGACCTGGATGCTGTTCAGCTTCCCGTGTTTATTTTTTAAGGACTCCGTTTCCATATGTCTGAAAGTAATCAGTACAAATGAGTCACCCTATAATAAATCATCTGCCGTATTTAAGTCATTCAGATTAGTTGGCACTTAATCTTAATTATCCGGTTTTAATAGACTTGTTTATAGATGTAATGATGGTTATGGAATCTAGAGAATTTTCTTCACTAATGTACAAGTTATCCAATGATCATAAATCCC
>NW_027468576.1:34474221-34491721 GCF_046254945.1 Alosa pseudoharengus | reverse complement strand
CAGGCCTCCAAGGCTGTACACAAAACACACACACACACACACACACACACACACACACAGAGCTGGAGAGACACATAACACGTGTGTGCATAGACACATGTGCACACAGACACACACGCAGAAGCAAGCACGCACAAACACACACACACATCACAAACCCACAGGGATGCTGAAGCCTGATAAAGAAGCAATTAAATCTGCTGGATTTATTCCTTTAATAATAACGGCTTATTTACCCCCAAAAAGCCCCTCCCTCTCCATGTGCAGCACAGTGTTCCTTCCTGTGACATTGAAAAAGTCATTTTCCTTTTCTCAGAATTTGTTTATGATTATTTATTTTTTATCGCTGGGGCCGCTCAAATATAGATTTGTTTGTTTGTTTGTTTGTTTGTTTGTTTGTTGTGGCCCCCTCATCTGTAATGCCCTCCAACTGACTCCTCAGTGCAGCAAAGTTGTTTAGGTGGTTAGATTGTAGGGTTTGAATGAGACAATGTTAAAATCAGTTGCACACAGCCTGTAAGGGTGACTTGGTTTGTGTGTGTGTGTGAGAGAGAGAATATGTGTGCGTTTGTCAGAGAGAGGAATGAGTCGGACAAATCCAAACGCAAAAACAATTTCTCTCTTATACACACACTCTCTCCCTCTCTCTTTACCTCCCTTTACATTCCTCTCGCTGTGTGTGTGTGTGTGTGTGTGTGTGTGTGTGTGTGTGTGTGTGTGGTGGCACATGTACTGTACATATGCATATTGTTGTTTATGTGTATGCTCAATGGATGTATGTATGTACAGTGTATATATATATATAAGTGGCTTCATGGTGGCCAATCATTCCTCTGGAGATCTAGCATGAGAAATAGGAGCAAGATTCCTGTTGCTGTCTCGCCATCTCACCATCATCAGAGAGAGAGAGAGAGAGAGAGAAGGGTTGGGGGAGTCAGAGAGAGCTATTGCACTAGCATTGCCTGCAAAGCGTTAAGCGCTAGCCGATGAGTAAACTCTGCTGACTTATGTAAACCTCCAGAGAGCCGTCTTCAAAGGCTGTGGTTCAAACAGCAGCTATTAAAGGCTTATTAGGAACCATGATGCTTTAGAGTGTGTGTGACTGGGTGTGTGTATGTGACTGGTTGTGAAAGAGACAGGGCAAGGGAAGGAAGGCACAAATGAAGGGTGTGTGTGTGTGTGTGGGGTGGGGTGGGGGGGGGTGAGAGTGGGGTTGTGGGGTGAGGGAGAGAATTAGCAATGCAAATAAATTCTGCTAACTAATTATCCTTGATGAAAACAAGTGAAGGTCGGAAGCTTGGTGGTGGTTTGGCGGGAAAGTGTTTTTCGTGGCAGCTAGAGGAGATGGGTGGGTGGGTGTGTGTGTGTGTGTGCGTGGGGCGGGGTGGGGTTAGACGGGCAAGGCATAGGGGCCACTTTGCGACCCCCCCCCCCCCCCCCAAAAAAAAAAAAAAAAAGAAAGAAAAACACACACACACACGTCAACCTCTTAAAGCCCTCATAGGGATGTCACCGTGACACGGCCCGGCGTGACGGCGCACCTCACCCACCCACCTGCCCGTCGGTCCGCTCTTGCCACCCAATTACGGCATGACAGCGTGCTTGATGGCCCGTACGGCGTTGCCACTTGCGGGTGGGGGCCTTGGCTGGGAAGATTACGGAGTAGCACTGCTCTAACAACCACCGATGCACCCCCGATAAAAATAGGCTTTTGCTCAGCGCAGTGCTACGCTGTTGTTCGCTTTCTCTCTTTTTTTCTGCTCAAACCATCAATTTCTGTGAGAGATCAGGGTCACCTCAGGATGTCTGAGAGAGTGGTTTATTTGTGGCGTGCTGTAGGTGATGTCTTCGCTCGTTCAATACTTCCCCTGAAACATGTTGAAGGACGAACTACTACAAGAGGAGATCAGCCAAATCTTTTTTGCTATGCCCTTTATTTATTTATTTATTTATTTATTTATTTATTTTATATACATATATATATATATATATATATATATATATATATCAAAACAGAACTTTATCATATTCAGCGTGGTGCCTAAAAACAAAGCGTCATAGCATTGAGCAATGTATCTCAATGCCCACATGTTCTGTTTGACGGTTGGTTCATTATTATAAGATGGAAGGTTGGTTTGCAGTGCTGCTCCATTGTTAATTGGGAAGCATCTTCCCCTCCAAATCCTGTCAGTGGCTTTCCTGCCGTTGGCTTTGTTGTCGTCCCGTGTCTTGTTTCAATAGCTGCCTGTCAGCCCCTGCAGATCTCCCATACCCCTCCTCTAATATAAAGCTGCTCTTTTAATTTGCCAAGGAGGAAGATCTTATTAAGAGCAGACAATTCCCTTTGGGGTGTTTCGGCATCTCCTTGATTAAAGGATGTGTGTGTGTGTGTGTGTGTGTGTGTGTCTGTGTGTGTGTGATGAGGATATGAAGGTATAGAGCAAATGTCAAAGGAGACAGAGGTCATCTTTCTCATTGGTCATGTAGCTCCGAACGTTCCTTCCAAAGGTTCCTTTCCACTGACGGAACAGCCCATGCCCCATCTGTCTCGGCTGCTGATTCCGGTACAGTTCTGGCCCTGAAGTGAGCCGTCTCCATGGCAGGTGCGGGCCAGACCCACACAGACATCAGCGGCTGCCATCTGGATTGGCATTAATTAAACCCCTGTGTTGCCGGAGGTGAAAAGCTTGGGACTGCTGCATGAAAAAGCTGCTGTGCTCTCCCGTGAGCTGCCCCTGTCGGTTGATAAGTGGACACGGACAACCTGCCAGAATAAAACTACTCTTAAGTGCCAGCGAAAATGCCATTAACCAGCGTGTGGGGACTTGTCCTGCTCTCTCCCCCTTCTGCTCTCGGTGACGAAGCAGCTGGTCCAGCGTTCACCACAGAAGGAGCCATTGCTCAGTTTAGCCTTTTCATGACTCGGTTGCATAATATGAATATTGCAGATTTGTTTGGCTTTTCTGTGGGGGGAAAGCAACGCTGGTCAAGGCTGTGTCTGCTCACTCTTTTTCAACTGAGCCTTACAGTGGAATTGTGGGAAGGGAGCTTTCTCCGTGCCTGTCCCACTTTTTTTTCCCACTCGGCCATCCGTTCATGTCCCAAATATTTCCTCACTGCCGCTGATTCCATGGGAAAATCCAGACCGGTAATTGATATGCACCTGGATTCCCGAGGCTGACCTGTCAATCCGTATGCTATGGAAAGTTCAGAGGTGTAAATCTGCAAGAGTTCAGGGGTGGAATGTGGGGGTGGGATGTGTGTGTGAGTTTGTGTGTGGGGGTGGGGGGGGGGGGGTTACGCAACGCTCCACACTGCGTAAAGTGAAATCTAAGTGTGATTAAATATATTGAAATGTATCTGTTCTCGTAGAGAATAATTGAAGCTTATTTAAGTAGTTTTTCCAAAAAAAAACAAAAAAAAAAACATTTCAGCATACGGCAAGGGTTTACGATGAATTCATCTGACTTGGATACCACTTTCTGCAGTGCACTCTTGGATACCACTTTCTGCACTCCTTGGCTTGTGTCCACTTCAAAGGTTAGCTCTAAAGCATGGGGGAGCTGCCATCAGCATGCTGGACTCACAGCAGATGCCAGTAATGGAGCAAATTGTCAAGTGACTTACACAGAGGTCCAAGGGGGGTTCAAGTGTCCATCCGACAGGATTGCACTGTTGCGAGTCTTTTCCCCGTTTTTTTTTTTTTTTCAAATGAAAGACAGAAAAAAAAAACATTTCCTTAGAAGTCCTGACGGACAGTGCCAAGAGGCTGTTGTTTGACACAGGACATGTGTATTATTTGCGCCAGCACTGAGCTCTGAAAGACTTGACACAGCATGAAAGAAGCAAAAGGGGGGAAAAATGAATAAATAAACAACTACAAGTGTGTAAAAATAAGCGCGGTACAGTAAGCCAGGGTAGAGGACTTGTCCCCAAAACAAGCAGATCACTCAAGGCTCTGCATTTATCGTTGCTTCTTCAAAACACCTGTCAGCCGGACCCAAATGTTACTACAGTAAATACTTCAGTGTCACAGACGCCCTACAGCACCCCCACCCCCAACACACACACACACACACACACACAAGCTCCCACGCTCACACACACACACCAAGTTCTCGTTCCTCCTGCTGCCTTTATCCCGGCTGATTATGTTTCCTTTGCAGTCTTACAATGCGACTTCTAAATTACAGCTGGAATGTGTGGCTCAGTTGGAGCCAAACACCTTGTCACGGTCGTGCCTGGGGAACAATAACACCAGTGTGGGGAGGTGGTGGTGTGTGTGTGTGTGTGCTTGCGCCTCATGCCCTGAGCATCACGTCGCCACAGCGAGCTGTGACACCGAGGTCAGGCAGACATAAAGCGAGAAAAAAGACGCCTCACACACTTGGTGCTCTTCATTAAGCCTCTGTCACAAGCTGCTGGCCGAAGTGCCGGAAATATACTGCTCAAAAAAATTAAGGGATCACTTCAATCATACACTGGATGGGTACTCTGACACGGTTCTGAGCACAAGTAAAACTTTTGAGGCGAGTGTTTTATTTTGCAAGAACTGTCAGATATTCTGTGAATGTAGTTTGAGAATGGAGAAAAGGGTGGAAGGTTTCAAAAAATTTGTTTTAACAATTGTGGAAAACTGTAAGTGTTCCCTTAATTTTTTTGAGGTCAGGCAGACAGAAAGGGAGAAAAAAGACGCCTCACACACTTGGCGCTCTTCATTAAGCCTCTGTCACAAGCTGTTGGCCAAAGTGCCGAAAATACTTATACACATACACACGTCTGGCAACATTCACATGCTGTACATGTAGGACTGTCATGCCATGACATAGTTCTCATGGAGCTGTTGTAGTGTTTACCCATAACGTGTTGTTATTCTGGTTAGTTCTCATCGAGCTGTTGTAGTGTTTACCCATAACGTGTTGTTATTCTGGTTAGTTCTCATGGAGCTGTTGTAGTGTTTACCCATAACGTGTTGTTATTCTGGTTGGTTGGTCTCTCAGTGGGGTTTAGGTAACTTATAAATCTTATCAAATATGGTTCCGAGTAGTTCACTTGAACAGTGGTTTGAGAGAATGATCATGCTTTCTTTCCTCAAGTTGTACTGGCTGTCAAATTTTCATTAAGTTTGCACTACAGACTCATAAAAATGGTGAACGCACACATCTCCCACAGTAAGTTAGTTTCTTACTCGACCAGATGAAAGAGAATGTCGGAGCAGATGGGGCATTTGAATTCTCTGTCAGGACAGACTGAGCCTCGACAGGCAGAAACTGCTGCAGCAGTTTCTTACTCCCTCTCCTGCCTGCCATCTTGATGGTTTGTGTTGCCTTCGCTCCTTTTTGTCCTGTTCCACCCCCAAAACACACACACACACACACAGATACACAGTACACACACACACACACACACACACACACACACACACACACACACACACACACACACATATGCATCCCTAGTTCTTTTAGTGTTGTGCAGGCAGGCAGGAGTGATTGGAGCAGACAGACAGACGTGTTGGTGCACTGCCTCTTCCCTAGACTCGAATACCTCCTGAGTGACGGCCCGTCAACTCTGTTACCATGCCGTCGCATTGTATGAGGGGATTAGGTAGGTGAGAAAGTAATCCCCCATTGCAGAAATTCCACCAAAGGCCATTGGATACGGTGCTGTTGTTTTTCTGTGTTGTTCCACCCAATCCCCGCCCCCCCCCCCCCCCTTAAATGAACCGTAATTCTCTCTGACAGAAACTTAGGAATGTGGTTATTATTCAAATATAGTGTTTACCATGTGAGCTAGAGCTTTGACATCCATACAGTGTCAGGTGGACAAAGTAAAAAAACGTCTAAAGAGGTGTGGTGAGCAGGACAGCATTGTTGTGGGAACAAACTGCTTATGAAATCCTAGTCGTGGTTAACTATCATCACGTCATCTCAAATGGAATGGGAAGGTGTTGGTTTTCAGGTGGGCCTGAGAGGTTTCTCTCTCTCTCTCTCTCTCTCTCTCTCCCCTCCCCTCCCTGCTCTTTTGCAAACAGAAATATGACATGTTTTCTTCACTCATCACAGCCAACAAAGGGCTTCCAGAAGGGATTGGTTGGGCTGTCTTTGAAAGCCCCCCTGGGAGAGTGACACCTACCCGCTTCCCTGCAAATAGGCTCTGTAACTCACCCAGTCTCTCATTTGCAGTGCAGGAAAATGGGCTGAGAGAAGTTCCGTCTCCTCTCTCTCTCTCTCTCTCTCTCTCTCTCTCTCTCTCTCTCTCTCTCTCTCTCTCTCTCTCTCTCTCTCTCTCTCTCTCTCTCTCCTCAACTTACAATTTTAATCAAACTTCCAGACTTCTCAGGTTTAGAATATTTTTATGCAGACCCAATAAGATACCTTTGAAAAAAAAAAAAAATACAGAATGTTCAGTGGCAGTGCAATTTGAATATTTTGGAATATTTCAACCTTTGCTGCCTCAGTGAAAGTCACTGTATGAAATTCATTTTGCTTATAATGATGTATACTTAAGATCTATCTAAGTGATAGGTTTTCTTTTTTTAATGGTAATGATGGCGGCTCTCAGGTTGTGTATGTATGTTGCTGCACAGCTCTTGCTAGTTCTCAGCCTCTCTCACTGTGTCACACTGTACTGTGCTCCAAATGAGTTTGGCAAACTGGGAATGCTGTTGTCTGTCCAATTATCACATTTTTCCTTCTCATTCTCCCCCTTTATATTCCTGTCCCCCTATCTCTCTCTCTCTCTCTCTCTCTCTCTCTCTCTCTCTCTCTGTCCCTCTCTCTCTCTTTCCCTCTCTGTCCCTCTCTCTCTCTCTCTCCCTCTCTCTCTCTGCTCTGCTGTGTTCTCTGGCTGGCATGGCCTCCGTTGGGGTTGTTTTGATCCCTGGCACATACACTCTTCTGTCTCATGGCTGCGTCGTGTGTTTGTGAGAATGTGTTTGCGGAGTTCCCAGTGGGCTCCATTACAACATCTCGGCCTGTCTCCATCCCGAAACGAAGCACACTAAAGACTTTTACCCAGTAAAGACACTGTTGGCCGGCCTGTCTGCTTCGTGGAGTCTTTACCCGCCACCCCCCCCCCCACCCCCCCCCCTCCCTTGACAATGGTTGTCCTTAGCAGCGAGCTAAAACAACAACAAAAGGTGAGGAGGGCCCTTGCACTCGTGCAGAAAGCGAGAGAGATGAACAGGCTGTTCCAGCTTGATCTGGATCCAGGGCAGAGGCTTTCAAAAACGCCCAGGTATTTTCCGCGCCTGTGCCAGAACTGCGGATCAGCCCCTCCCAGGAGTCCCTCCCGAGTTCATTTGTGCCCCTCACAGTGGGAACCTCCTCCTCTCTCTCAAAGCAGGGTTTTAAAGCTCTTTATTATAGGGTTTCCCAGCCTCGCACTGTAGTTTTCTTGTGCCACAACCTACTCAGTTCCCACTAGAGGCACTGAATATATAACAGGCCTTTGACTGATGCCTTTGCTGTTCTAGTTCTTTTTCTTTGTAATAATCAAGACTTGAATGTGTTAGGAATTTATTTTTGCTATTTCAGCTGTAATAGAAGTCCAACAGTGTAGTATTTTTGAATAAGGTTAAAAAATAAGGATAACATTTGTAGATACAATTTAAACACTTAAGACTTGATTTACTCTGGGATATTTTTAAAACGGATTTGCATCTTAAGTAGCTGAGGTTGCGCCGTCTTACTTTATGGCTGTTTGATTGTGTTCGCATGCACTTAGATTGTGTGGGAATGTCTCAGACCTCTCCATTGTGTGTGAATTGAGCAACTTTCCACCCAGTTGATTCTTGGCCTCAATTTTCTTTTTCTTTCTTTCTCTCCCCCTGGTATGACATTGCCTTCATCTCCACAGTTCTGTCTTCTCTTTTCTTTGCACATTCTTTCATCTAGGGGGTTGATGGTGGCATTGGTGTGTGTGTGGGCAGGGTGGGTGGTTGGGGGGGCGGGGGGGGGGCTGCATGAAATGGAATTCTGGGACATTGATTTTTTTCATGTTTTATTCTTAATTTGGCAGAGCTGGCATTTGACCACACTTAGCCTTTCAGATTGTCTGAGCAGGAGAGAGAGGCACTGGCTCCATGCGAGAGCGGTGTGCAGCGGGAGGGAAATCGCGGCTCCTGCACTCGATCCGTGACGAGAAATACCATAGGAGGATTAGTCACGCGCCGGGCCCAGCGATATTTACATTACGACAGGATTTCACACCGTTAAAAAGGGGACCACCTTCCTGTCTCGCACTGTGGCATGAGAAGAGGGAACAAATGAAATTCGCAGAGCAAAGAGGGGAAAAAAATAGAACCCCAGGGTGGTCTCATGTATCCAAATGTGTGTGTGTGTGTGGGGGGGTGTTCGGGTCAGGTCCTGTGAAGGCATCCATTGCTCGACTGATGTCTTACTTCGTGCCCAGCCCTGTCCAGCTGTCCCTGTCCATGTGAAACGCTGAGCCCCACAACCCCCCCGCCCCTCCCCCCCCTTTTCCCCACCCGTCCACTCACCCGCTCTTGTGTTTTGTCCCTTTGGTGTGTGTTGCAGAGGACCAGATTCCACATGGCTTCCCCACCATTGACATGGGCCCCCAGCTGAAGGTGGTGGAGAGAACACGCACGGCCACTATGCTGTGCGCCGCCAGCGGAAACCCAGACCCGGAGATCTCCTGGTTCAAAGACTTCCTGCCCGTCGACATCACCGGCAGCAATGGACGCATCAAGCAGCTCCGCTCAGGTAAAGCGAATGATGTCCAATGGGCACGTGGGAAGGAACCCACAAGGATACAAACGCTGTGCTCGTGTAATTGCTTGATTTCTGGATCTAAAAAAAACAAACAAAAAAAACATCAATATATTTAAAATCCCACTACATCCATTAAAAAGTTTACAGCTTGCCACATGCAGCTTACTTGATTGAGGTACTTGTAGATTCCAAAGAAAGTCACTGATTAATAATTCACAAGGCTACGGTGATAAACAGCTGAAATGGGCTCCCAAAGGGTATACAAAACAGTGTTTTTTTCACCGAGTAGCTGCCTATTGTGACAGAGATTGAACAGTACACACACACACACTCACACACACACACACACACACACACACACACACACACACACACACACACCTACTCAGAGACATATTTGTCACTCGAGCATTGGGGTGCCCATATGATTAGTTTTCTCTGTATAATTGCAGCTAAATCATTGACAATGTGACCATATGTCCATTTCTGAACCCATTTTGAGGGCATCAAGGACAAAGGCATGGATGAATTCACACAATAGCTGCCAAAGATGTTTTCTGCCATCAACAAACTAATTCTTTTATACTCCCCCAAATAAAAAAAAAGGAAAGGTAAGGGGGAAATTGCAATGTATTTCCCTCTTTGGCTGGAGTGCTTTCACAGCCGAAGCTGGTTTTGTGTGGGAATATTTGATTTGCCCCTAGTACCTCCCAGGTGCATGCGGTGATTAATTTTAATGAAGCAACAAGCTAAAGCGACTCCATGCCGAGCCTGCCCAGCATCCCCGAATAGACCCGAGCCTGAGGAGAGACTGCTCTCTGGGAGCCTTGAAGAAAAGTCGGGGTTGGCGAGGCCGTCCAATCCTCTCCCCCGCGCCCCGTGTGCAGCGACGGGGGCCCACGCCCCCCCCCCCCTCTAAATAGTGGCTCATAAACATTGGTTTGATGCCAGGGAAGTTATCAATGCGGCCATGGTGGAATAATATCGGGGTGCAACCGAGCGTGACTACAAAGGAGGGGGGGGGGGGGGGGGGGAGGGGGGGGGGGGGGATACGGCGACACATTTTCACCGGCGGCGCCATGCCCTTCACATTTCCTCCCCAATTTCCTCTTAGAACAGAGAGAAATGTCACCGGGCAGTCTTCAAGACACCTCCGGCTTTGAAGATAGCTGTAGAGACTTTTTTTTCCCTCCACTTTCAGCAAAGGCCCTAGGTGCGGACAGATACGCCATGCATTATTAACGTGTCGGCATGGCAATTTGTTTCAATTAGGTGCACAGCCTTTGTCAACTCCTGCCCTTAACTGCAGTAGGACAGGAATGCACTGATTCCAACTCAGCCTATCTGTCATCACAAATACAAGCCTAGATTGAGATCAATGTCATATTATCACTGGACGCTGATGTCATTTATTTGTTGTGATATAATCCATTATTTTGGCCCTCGAGATTAAATTTGCTGTGGAATTAGCAGCTAGCGAGAGGTGACTCCTTTCCATCAAGAAATACTAATGGTCCCATTTTTCAATTTATGACCCTTGCTCTCTGCATGTTACAGATACAAAACTCAATGTCCTCTGCGTCAAATGGATCTTAATCCCCTTCAGAATATGTCATTGTCTCACAGTAATTATAGCTTGGCCCCTGTCAAACGAGCGCTTCTGCACAGGCCATCGATCAGCGCAGCGCAGCTGTTTACAATGCAGGCCACATGATAAGCAAACAGAAAAGCACTCGCCCCAGGATCTGATAGCAAGGTGGGAGTATGGGGCCAAAGCGGATTAGTGTCTCTCGACAAACGCCTAATCCTGCTCCTCTCCAGTAAACACAGCCGAGCAAACTATGCACTTTACAGTACACGGACAGTCACTCCCAGCAAGAGCTGCTAAACCAGCTGTTCAATACCTAAAGCTTCAGAGCAAGTGGGAACCTACTGGCCTTTTCACTTTGTTTTAGCTTTACCTTTAGGAGCTCTATGTCAGTGGAAGAATGATGTATGTGAACAAAGTTAATTTGAAAATGATTGCGTGTAATGAGTCCTGTAATCTCTATGTCTGTGTTTTTTTTAAAGCTTGTCTGGTCCTATTAATGGAGCCAAATGCCAATTTACAATCCAAGCTTCTGTTTTTATATACCAAAATACAATACCAACATCGGACTTATCCAAGACCACAGTAACTGAATGAGACACCAGAGTATCAGATCAAAGAGACCCACCTCTGGCCATAGTGAAAACATAGTAACGAGCATAAAAAACATTACTATTTTTCATCATGGCCCACACTGCGCTGCCAGGCTGCCAAAAGACAGGAGCTTGCTGCCAGCTCAGAAGAGAGACCTCCCTGGCCTCTGGAGTGGCGGGGTGGTTCTCTCGGACGAGAGGCCAGGCCTCCTGATCGCTGGCAGTGCACACCAAACCTTTAGTAAGCTGCTGATGGCCTTTCCAAAAAAGCCCACACAGCTTACAAAGGCTTCCCTAACTCTCTCTCTCTCCCCCCCTCGTATATGCACTCCTCTGTGGCAAGTGGTTGGATTATTATGCAGATCTCATGCATATGCATAGTAACCAACAGACTCCGCAGACCAAATATGCCCACTTGTCCCCTTTACTAACAACTAAATGTGTATATGTATATTTTATCTTACATTCATATCTTTAAAAAATTAAATGGTTATGAGTTTCGACTGAGATAGCTTTTTTTTGGTCACATTGCTCCAGTGAAATCTGAACTGTTGTCTAGACTCTGTAGATGACAGGTGTGGTGGTAGTAAGGGAAGCCTCCCAGGTGCTGGTGCTGATGCGGGGGCCCCCTCTCTGCAGCAACCCAGTTTCCACCATAGAATGGTGCTGCGCTACAGAGCTCTCTCTACAGAGTGGGGAAGATGACAGCGCACAGCAGTACAGGCGTAGGTTTCTGTCTGTTGCATCACACACATGATGAGCCCTCTCTCCCCCCAGCCAGACTGTGGATGAATTTGAAGGACCACAATGGTGCAGGCTTTTATTTTTCCCTGAGCTAGCTTAGACAGATCTTAAAAAGATGAGTGGAGCCTGGCTGGCCTGTTGATAATATAGAGGGCTCTGTGCTTAAAGATTGAGGTAATTCAGCAACAGCTGTTGCTGAATTTCCAGCAGGGAGCATTTCATAGTCAGTTACAGAACCCAATAAACCAGGATAGAGCCTCCTCAGGTCCCTGACCGATGGAGTATTAGCTCTCTCTCTCTTTTTCTCTCTCTCTTTCTCTCTCTCTCTCTCTCTCTCTCTCTCTCTCTCTCTCTCTCTTTCTCTCTCTCTCTGTCTTTCAAACGCTTATTTCTTTTATCTTTGTCTTGTAGTTGCCTTGTCACAATTGATGTGACCTTGTTTCCTTAAGTCTCTTAAGTTATGCAGCACATTGCTTTTAAAAAGAAAGTACAGCACAGAGGCTGTCTCTCAGAACAGAATCCCTACCTTCTGTTCTGTTCTGTTGTTTTTCTTTCCTCTGAATTTCTCTTCTCTCTTCTCTCTCTCGCACCCCTTTGTACTAACGCTTCTCTTTAATCTTATTTGCATTCAAATTACCTCACCAGGTGGTACGCCAATCAGAGGTAAGAATGCCGGAAAAGCAGGAAATGTCCACCACCTCACCATCCCTGTCCTCCTCCCCCCCGTCTGCCCACCTTAGTGTCCCCATTCCCCACTCTCACCTCTCTCGTTGTCTGTCGTCCCCGACACGTTCTCCGCTTCAGTGCATGATCCTCTGTGAGTCTGTCTCGTTGTCTGACTTCCAAAACAACACAAAGACCAAAAAGACCACCAGTGGTCAGATGAAGAAGACACGGAGACTCCAAAGCATTTGAGTGTAAAGAATAAAACCGACAAATTGTCTGCTCGAGGATATTGTTGTTAGAGACAACACACTATAATATTTGTGTCTTGTTACATACTGTTGACCATCAGTGTTATTAGAGTGTCGCTAAATCACTGTAAAAAAAAGCATATGTAGCACAGTAAAAGGCATTGTGAAGAGTAACTGTTGACTCACATTTTAAAAAGACAATGGGCTACTGTAACGCATGGTCTGGACACTGTCTAGCCAGGCTGAAGGAGGATTGACTGTAATTCTCTTTAGCTTCAGTGAAATCACTCAAGGTCAATGGTATTTCTGGCAACTTCCCCTGTCCTGTAAAAAAAAAAAAAAACCTTACGTAATTCCACTTTGTGAAAAGGGCTGTCTATTTAGCAGGGTTGAATATTCTCTTTTCGCTACACTAAAATGCTGGAGAAGACGAATGGAAGTTCGAGTGCAAGGCAGTCTGCCCATCACTGTCACGGTATCATAATTAACACGCACAGTGATCAGAGGAGACAGACCACCTCCATGTCATCACAACCAGAGGCCTGACTTGAAGCTGGGGGGGAGATGCCCTGAGATGTCGAAGCACAATACAAAACATAAGAAGGAAAAAAAGCGAGAAGATATTAAATTATTATTATTTTTTTCTTTTTCATAAAATAGAGCTTGTGATGAACTCGGGCATCTCCCCCCTCCTGGCAGGGGCTGTGCCAGATTTGGCCGACATTATGCTCTCATCTCAGGAACCGATAAAACCTTCGGGGGAGAAAGCTAAGACCCGCGAACGACAAGAACATGCTTCTCCTGTCAGATTTCTGACACAATGACTTTTGATGTGGATGGGGGAAAAAATCCTTATATCAAAGAAGATTTTCCTCCCACCTATAGAGGGGTGTGTGTGTGTGTGTGTGTGTGTGTGTGTGTGTGTGTGTGTGTGTGTGTGTGTGTGTGTGTGTGTGTGTGTGTGTGTGTGTGTGTGTGTGTGTGTGTGTGTGTGAATGTGTGTTCGTATGTGTGTGTATGAGGCTTATTAATGGGGTTTTTATTTTTTGATGTGTGCTCGAAAAGAGTCACAGGTACCATGATGCCATGCACTCATAGTTTTTTATGTCTTTAATTTTGATGTTGGTCAGCATTGTTCATGTTGTAACATTCATACATAATGCATTTCAGGAACATTTCTGAAATATATTGCAAGTTTTATTATTTTTCTATGTGCTTCCTATCCTCCAATGCATGATACCAGTCACGGTCAACATCATTGTCTGACCATGACTAAGAACATTACGTTGTTATTAACTCTCAATATTATATGTTCATTTTCAAACCACTATATGTAATATTACTCTTGTAGACTAATGCACTATCATTGTGTATTCATTAGTGTAATGTTTATGATCAATGTCTTGGAGAAGTAAACAGTGCAGGTAAGTGTTGTGTGAGGAGGGGTTCTCGCTGTTGTATATTAGCTCTGCAGGGTACTGCCAGTGTGTACACAGGTAAACCCAGCTGCTTTCTTAAGCGCTCATTAGTTTCAGGCCCGTTTGATAAATGGTGCATTGACAGACGAGTAGAGGGTGCCATGAGCGACGAACAATGGCAGAATTGATTGGTGATTTGTGGCCAGTTTATCTGCTCGAAATCGGCATCCGAGGTTAATGTCCAGCCATGATCCAGCTGCGAGAGTTATCGGATTTTCATTTCTGCCGTTGCGTCAGGGCTGTCGGGGTTTCCTGGCGCTCCTATCCTATGCCGTCCCAGAGCTAATGGTGCTGCCTTTGTCATGGTGCCCTGCAAATTGAAAAAAAAAAAGAGAAATACCCAATATGCCTTTGTTCAGTGTCCAGACAAAAATTCATATCTGGGGTGGATGCTAGCGCAATGATTGGAAAAAGGAGTGCGATTCATAGTCTTCTGTAACAGAATGAGGCTTAAACGCAAACCCTTTTTATTCATACAGACCTATGTTTCTTAAGATAAAAAGAAAGGGTTTTTGAGAGTTATTTTCCCAAAGAGAAGTTCCCATCAGATGTGGCTCAGGGTATCAGGTGTTTTTTTTTTCCCACAACTCCACAACGAAGTGAAATATAGTTTGATTTATAACAGGCTTTAGTTTAGGCTAGAAATGTAGCATCTCTGGCATTGTCCTCCTGATGCCAACCGTTGAAAAAACAGCAGCACTTATTCAGTGGGCTCCAAAAGAAGACAGATAGGAGTTAGAAGCTCTTACCTAAGGTTCCCATCATGTTTTCTGCAGTATCAGCAAATGCACCTCAAATGTATTGTTCCCTTGTTCTAATGGACTACTTCTCTGTGAAGTTGGCTTTCGGAGATTGTCTCTGAAGTAGATTCTAGTGATCTTCTCTTGGCAGGAGAGCCCCTCCTAGAGCTGTAGTTGGTGTGGTTACTGGAAGTTCTTACCAGTGATTAATTGTGTACGTAAAACTTGTTTTGTGTGTGTGTGTGTGTGTGTGTCTGTATGTTTGTCTACGTGCCAGGTTCCGTGTTTGTGTGAGTTGCGTGCACACACCGCACTGAGCGTAGCCAGAGCATAACGTGATGTCCATCTCTTTGCAGGAGCGTTGCAGATCGAGAACAGTGAGGAGTCGGATCAGGGCAAGTACGAGTGTGTGGCCATGAACAGCGCAGGGACACGCTACTCCGCCCCCGCCAACCTCTACGTGCGAGGTAAGACACGCGGCAAGCAGGCACAAGCTGCAGCCGCCGCTGCCGCCACTGCACCGAGGCCCATCCACCCCCCCCCCCCACCACCCCAAACGGCCTCTTAACCATCAAAATACCTTAATCCTGTTTACAGCTAGCGCCTCAGACTGGAGGGAGTCGGCCGAGTCGACAGCTCGCCCACCCGCCCCTGTCTATCTCTCTACATGTGACCCCCGCGCTTCACGTTCCAGCTCTCTCCGCCTTGTGGAAAGCTACTTTCCTTTCCTTCGCTCCTGCTCCGCTCCGACGCTGTTTTTGGGGCTCATTTGGGCGATGCTGTTTGTTCACATTAATTCCCAGTGACCCGCCTCTGACTCGGCTAAGTGTTTTTGAAGCCCGTGTAATTAATCCTCCTCCACCGCCTTGGCGGCTGGCTCACCTTGTCTCAGGGCAGTGGGGGGGTGAGGGATTGACGTGCCGGAGTTGAGCGAGGGGTCAGACGGAGATGCACCACACTTGTTTTGGATGAAGCCAAGAAAGAGAGAGAGAGAGAGAGAGAGACATGTGGAGTCTTGCGGTGGAGACAGAAAAAGAGTGGGGGAAGGGGGAGGAAGAGACACCTGGATGCCTGCTGTCTTGTGAAGAGGGGAGCTTTGGAAACCCCCCCCCCTCCTCTTTTTTCTTTTTCTCTCCCTCTCTTTCCCACCCTCCCTCTCTCTCTCTCTCTCTCTCTCTCTCTCTCGCTCTCATCCTGTCCTCAGGATGTAAGCGATGGGCCAGCATAACAACAACATGGAGGCGGCTCTCTTTCTCTCGTTGTCCTCCAGGCCTTTTAAGCCCAAAGCTGGAGTTTTTTGGCCTTACGTTTCAATTAGCTGCCACATCTCAGGTTCTCAAAGGCAACCTCAAAAGGTCTCTCTTCAGATCAGATCCTCAGAAGCTCTGTTTTATCCCCCATTTTAATGTTGGCATGGAAACAAACACCTTCACATGGGCCTGTGAACGGAAAGGTTTCATTGCATACGCATGACTAAGAAGTCTTCGACTCTTTAAAGGCTTGATTATTCACAATAGTTCATCTACTACGTGTGTATATCTACACAGTCTTTCACTGGATCAGACTTGGAGGATACAATGTTTCCCAGAGAATTGAATTCCATTTGTGGCGGTTGGTTTGCAGAATTAACTGTTTTTAACAAATTACCACAGCTGGTTATGATCCAAACCATATTTACAGGAAGCACAATTTAGTACAACCTGGAAAGTCATTGTGTGGTGGTCAATGTTGATATTGTGGTGGGCCGCCACAAATAAGTCAATGTATGGGAAACACTGGGATATCAGTATATCTGTGCATTATTTTTCATGCATTTATGCATGTGTGTGGATATAGACTTACTTCAGAATGCTCATATTTCACCTGAATATTATGTAAAATGGCCTGAGCTACAGCAGTTGCAAGCTGCACGTTAATATTAATTTATTGCCATTTCATTCATTTGTGCATATTTGTTCCAGCATTTGTCACCATTTGGTGTTGATGTCATGGCTTTTTAGAGTATTAACTCTCCTCAGCGTTCAGGAGGCTGTTCTATTTTTCACTCAGGGAATGGATTACATTTGTATGTGGTACAGGCACACTCATTTGCATGGAAGACAGTAATTCATTTTCCCAGTCGAAAAACATTTTTCTGTAAATGTTAAGCGTCTATATATGTGATGTCATCATGTTTTTTCATGTTAAGAATGATTTGTTTTTGTGGATGCCTATTTTACTCTAAGATCTCGGAATATTGATATACTTTGCCTTGAGGGAAAAGACAGAATATGTTGCACCCCACCGCAATAGCATCCACTTACACACGCACACGCACACGCAGACACACACACATACTGATAGTATGTGTGTACGTGTGTTGTGAAAATACAATTGCACAAGAGCCAGCACCCATGTGATGAGAGATTATGTGTGGCGTGGGTACGTACAGCTCCTCAGCTGAATGCCGCGGAGCTAATGATTCCCACCCTCCAGTTGCTGCTGCACCTGCTTGGCTTCCTCAGACCAGGGGAAGGAAAAACAAAACATCCACCATGGAAACTCCTAGATAGCCACCAACAACACATACTTTTCTCAGCCCTGACAAAAGGAGTTCTATTCAACGAGCTTACATGCTTTATTGGCTGTGTCGTGCCAAGAAAGACAGAGAGGGAGAAAAGAGAGAGAGAGAGAGAGAAAGAACACATGCACACAATTGTTAATCA
>NW_027468576.1:34406721-34469221 GCF_046254945.1 Alosa pseudoharengus | reverse complement strand
AGGCTAGTGAAAGTCAGATTGAGTGTGTCACATCACATTTTTATTGCTGCACATCTCCACGCGGTAGCTTGTCTCGTATTCCTTCATAGCATGCATATGGGATACCCTGCAGTGCGCTGTATATCGCTCTGTTTGTCAACACCGCGCCCCCCCCCCCCCACTCTGTTTGTGTTAATGGACACTCTTTTTTCGTATTTGAAAGAGTGGCATCTGTGTCACAATTCCATGAACTGCTCATAAAACAAGCCTACCATGTTGCTGCTCATCCCAGGGAGAGGGTTTTGGTCCCATTGTGTTGGTTTGTTGTTTATTGGTCTCCAGGCTGTCAGAGACGGGATTTAATGAGGACGGGGTTTTGCGGGGGGAAAAGAATCACTGGCAGCAACAGAACCCTCTTCTGTGTCGGTTTTTTCTTTCTCTCTTCTTGAGTAGGCTTTCTCATAGAGCGCTGTGAACGTCAGTTAGGCATAGCATTAACAGGAGCCCATAATTTAGATTTTTTTAATAGCATTTGAGAAACACTGCTGCCTCTTATTGACTTAGGGTTAGCTTTTTATCCCTGATAGTGTTTATTATTAGGTTTTTGTTCTCAATAAATCAGTGTTTGCTCTTAGTGTAATTCTAGCAGAAATCGCCTTAGCTCGCTCAGATCAACATCACAGTAGACTGGTTAGTAGTATTTATATTGGCAGCGCAAGGATAAAAATTGGATTCCTCGGGCTATTTCCTCCCCCATATAAGTCATTTTCTGAAGGGGGTTAGGAGGGGATGGGAGGGGTTGGAGGGAAGGGGGGGGGGGGGTTGGTTCATGTTGGCACTGGCATGCCCATGTGATCATGGCTGATATTGCTTGTGCACTGATGCCTGCGCTACTTGTACCGATGCATGACTTGCTTGAGGATATATGTTATGTGCAAAACTGATTGTGCCTCGCCTGCCTCTCCCTCCTTCCCTTCACCACAGACTCTCCCCGGTCCCCTAGTAACTTCTTATCAGTACCCCATTACCTCAGATCTTCCCCCTTTTGCCCCCCCCCCAGCTCCTTCCTTCTGGCATGCCAGAGAGTCAGAAGTGTGTGTATGCCTTGCCTTTTCTAACTGTCAGCTTCATGTGTGCTTCTAATAACCATCTTTAAACTAAAACTAAAACAAAACAAAACAAAAAGGCCTCTTGTGAGAACAATGATTTTTATGAAAATCAACAGTGGCACTCACCACTGCTGGGGGCTCAGTTTGTCCACAGCCCAGCGAGGTCTCGCTCTCACTGGGCAGCTGCATCTAGTAAAGTAAGCCTCTCCCTTCCAGTGCTGTCGTCCACTCTTATTCCCAAGACGACACACAACCACACACAGGGAAAAAAAAGGAAAGAAAAATGTTTTCATCATGTTGTACCCATCTTCCATGTTCATCGGTAACATTCATCATAACTTTTTATGTATAGAGTGACTAACTCTGTCTTCTGCTGATTCCTCCTACGCTGTCCAGCACGTTTGAAAAAAAAAATAAATAAATAAATAAACATCCTGCAGGCTCTCTCCAGATAGTGCCACTGTGGAAACAGATCCAGCCGCGCTCTGGGCCTGATTTGGCACAGTTCCTGGGCACATTGGCGCCGGTTCTAGCCATAATATGGTACCGTTCCGGGTCAGGTCCAACCTGGTTCTGTGCCTGGTTTTGCACGGTTCCTGGGTGGATCTGCACTGGTTATTGCCCTAATTTGGCACGGTTCCTGGGCAGATCGGCACCGGGTCTTGCCATAATTTGGCACAGTTCCGCAAAACAATACTGGCGCCAGCTTTGGGTCAGATCCGGTTTGGATCCGTTCCGGTGTCGGCAGCTATCTGGTTCTCCGATCTAACATGTTTGCTCGTTTCCTCTGGCTCCTTGATGCTAACCCAGAGTCAGCCAACCATTGGCCTTTCTTTGAAAAGAACAATAAATCTATCTCAGCGTTTAGTTGGCTTGAGTCGAACTCTCTGACAGTGGGCTGAAAGCGGGCGCCATCATTTGCAAACACAAACAAACACTCACAAGAGCACACCTGCACACACCGATCAAATAAAAAACACTCCTTAGCCATCCAGCATGCAGACACACAAACACACACACAAACACACACACACACACACACACACACACACACACTACACGAACGTGTCAGCATGGCTCTAAAAGCAATGCCAAAAGCACAAAAAATGCTGTGTATACTGTATTGTGCATGTCCAGGCCTTTTTAAAATATAATAAGTCAAGGTCACCAAAGTAATAAACTGTGCGATAGCTCATGAATAAACTCCTGGGAAGAAGGGGGGAAAAAAACAAGAATTTGCGAGGATTGCAAAATTCAGTAGATTCATGGAGACATTACAAGGAAATGAAGCTCCCAACATAATGTCAAAGCCGGGCTAAATATTCCAGTCTAGCGATATTTTACATCCTATTTTTCTCTCCCACCTCCCTCCCCCCATGAATGCAAATGGGGATTTATTTTAGATAAAGTCCCCACGGTGTCTCCTGCCTGTCCGCTATCTCATATACCTGGGTGTCAGTTGCCTCCAGAGGACAGAGTTGTGCTAGGAGGGAGGGAGGGAGGGAGGGAGGGAGAGTTTGGCAGCACCCCAGCCTCTTGCTGCATTCAAGTCACATAAACACTGAGATATTTGTTCTCCCCAACAAAAAAAATGTAATCATAGCAATCCTATTGGTCTCCTGCCTGTTCCCAAATCCACTTTGGTAATATAGCATCAGTGTAACTGCTGGCTAGCTTGGCCCCTAGGAAGAATGTTTATAGCCTTCCCTGATTCTGCATCTAGTTGATATGCTAAGGTTGAAAACACAGGTAATTTGGAAATCACCTGATAGAGCCAGCTTTTTTTAAAGATGGAATCTAAATGCTGTTTTGTTGGAGTTTATCTTCAGACACACCTAAAGGTCTACAGCTCCCTCTAAATTCATTTTCTGTATTCAACTGAAGCCCTTGCATTTTCAGCTCAAAGACTTGATAAAGGACTTGTTATAGTACTCTCTCCTTCTTTCTCTCTTTTTCTCTTCCTCTTTGATTCTTCCTCTCTCTCTCTCCCATTCTCTCTCTCTTGTGATGGTATCAGCCTGCTGCTTACTAGTGATGAAGCATCTCAGCAGCATCTGCAAGGGAGTCATTTAGCAGTGGTTAAAATGCAAGCTGTGCAGCCCGCCTGCATGTGTGTGTTTGAAGATCAACAGGGAAATGAAATGTGAGGCCTGGTTTCTTTTTTTTGTTTTTTTGCCGTGCACACACCACAACAGCAACAACTCTCATCCGTCAAAACCAGCCACAAAATGCAGTCTAGAAGTACAATTTTCCAGCCGTGTATCCGATTATATAAAAACACTCATTTGGTTGTTGACTAGGATTTTTCTTGCGGTGTAGGAATAAGCCAGTGTTTACGCCCGCTTTCCTCCCTCTCCTGGCCAACATCCCCTCATCACCTCCCATGTGCAGGCCGTCTCTCTGGGAACCCTGTGTAATCTGCATATCTGTGCCTAGTGTTTATCCTCCTCCAAGACAATGACCCTCTTGTCTGTGCACAGACTCCCAGCCCATGGCACGTAGCCTTGCAGCCAGCCAAAACCTCCTCCCTGGTTTTATTGAGTCCTTTCTCTTTGTGAATATACCACATGGCAAATGTCTGTCTGCGGGTCGATTTCTGAAGGCATAATAAATGTAAATGGTCTTGCCTTTGCAGGGGATGTTCAATAATTAAACCTATGCCATACATCTGACCAAAGCTGAGGTGGCAAGTAAGTGAGAAAGGCTTCAGGAGCCTCTCCGACTTAAATCCTCATTAAATTGCCTCTTACCATCTTACCACTGCAATAACTACAGATCCACTCAGCAAAGACTCTAAAGTTGGCAGAAATCATGCGCGCAGCCAATAAGCAAATTCCATTTAGCACGCTCAGCCCTGTCAAATCCCAGATATGCCATAAAATCATGTATCTTGTACTAGGTTTTTCCAGCTAAGCATAATGTCGTCTTTCCATTAAGAGGCACCTTAAGAGAAGACTGCCCAGAAAGCGCCTGAGCTAAAAGAGAAAGCTCTCAGAGGAGAATGTAAGCCCCTGACGGAAAGTTTAATGACGAGCATGTCCAGAAGCTTGGGCTCTAAGTTGAAATTATACTTTGTGACTCACGTTTCGTGGCCACCCCTGGATGAGGCACAAGCTCTTTAGCTTCGCCAGCCGGCTCCAGTATGTATTTTTAATGCACGGCACGTGCCATTGCTTTAATACAGATGTAATGTAGGGAGTCAGTAGCACTTCGGCGGAATTCTGATGGAGAGGTACGATGATGAGAAAAGGGTCCTCCGCCGTTTATTCTGCTCAGGGAGGCCAAGGAAGAAGATTTACCCCGGAGGAGGGTCTGGCTTGGCACCGAGCACCTCTACTTCAGCCGCCTGTATATATATAGCAGAATACTTTATTCAAGCTGTAGGCTTCAAACTGTCCCTGCTTTTCAGTGATATATTTCACAGAATTGGACGGAGTAGGCTTGACATTACCATTTCTAATGCTGTAAGGTTTCATGTCAATCCTAGAATTGGAAGTTAATAAGGTGGTGATGTATGTCGATTCATCATTTGAATGAATGACAGACATGAGATGAATGAATGACAGACATGAGACATACAGTACCCATAGCTATAAGCCCTAGTAAAGTAGCAAGGTTGTTTACACGTAAAGTCGTCGTTTACTGTACTTCCCTTCTGCTCTAGTGGATTTTCCGTTTAGTCTCCTGTTGTGCAAATGTGGTGTGGCACAGGCAAAGCCAGGTCCATCTGATCAGTCCAATCAGACTCAGGTTCTCAGATTAGGCTGTGTGTGTGTCCTGCGTTTGGCCCTTCTCGAGCGTCTGTCCTCTCGTCCTGCAGTGCGGCGCGTTCCGCCTCGCTTCTCCATTCCCCCCAACAACCACGAGGTGATGCCCGGTGGCAGCGTCAACCTCACCTGCGTGGCGGTGGGCGCCCCGATGCCCTTCGTCAAGTGGGTGACGGACGGGGTGGAGCTGACCAAGGAGGACGACATGCCCGTCGGGCGCAACGTGCTGGAGCTCACCAAAATCCGCCAGTCAGCCAACTACACCTGCGTCGCCATGTCCTCACTTGGCATCATCGAGACCACCGCACAGATCACCGTCAAAGGTGAGTCACAAAATAACCAATGTTTCCAGGGTCAACTGTACTTTCCGATTAATGTTATTTTTTTTGTATGTGATCCTTTTTCAGGTTATTCAAATTGTCTACGTGGTATCTTTGGTCCTGGCCATTAATTTTTCTTGCTGATCAAGCCAGATGTCTGAAGATTGTGTACTTATCGTCAATGAGAGATTGTAATAGTTAAAGGCTGTCTGCCTCATTAATAATGAACGAGGCTGGGTATTCCAGCACACCCTTGCCAGACAGTGCATGTAATTACCTCATCAATGTTTCATCAAAGTTGAAATCTGACTTGTAGCCCCGGCTTCTTCATGATGCTTAAGTGTGCGGGACGAGGATGATGACAAAGTGCCTTTTCTGGAGGGAAATCTCCTCCTTGAACGCCCCGCCACCACCACCACCACCACCATTGCACCCCATCCAAAAAAAAAAAAAGAGGAAAACCTCACTTCACTGCTAGAGGCCCCTCATGGTTACTGAGTCAATGCAAATAGTTTTTTTCAAAAAAGGAAACTGTCGAAGAATTAATTTCCCGGATTGTTTATCACAAGCTAATGTCTGGGGACGCTGGAGAAGATCCCCCTCAGACTTCCCCCTTTTCTTCTCACACAGCAGGGTTGAATGGGCCATGAAATATGAACAGAAATAAACTGCCAATGCTCTCGGAGGGATTGTTTGTTCCTCACGGAGACTCAGTGAATAACCCACGTCTGAATGCTTATCAGTCACAGTTATCTTTTATTAAGAATTCATTCACTGGAGCGTAGTTGTTTGTTGATGGGAGTTAGATCATGAAAGGATGAGGAGAGAATTTTAATCAGATGTATTAGGGATAGGATTTGTGTGGAGTAGAGATACATAGGCTCCCTGGTAAGTGTATTGTAAGTGCATTGCTGTGATGTTCGTCTGCGGGGAGACAGATGGTAGTGCCTCACCCACTGACTGAACCTTTCAGAGAAGCCCCACATTTTTTCTGCATTTGTGGGTTTTTGCAAGTCTAATCTTGGAATTTTGTTTTGTTTGTTGTTGGTTTTTTTTTAGACAAATGTAGCACAGCCTAATGTATACATTTTTCACCAATTAAGCACCAAGCTGTGTAAAAAAAAAAAAAAAAAAAATAAAAAATCCTTCATTTTGTGATTCTGTGATGCGCCACATTTTTAGCATACCATATGTCATACAGTTATCTCCATACGGTGACAGGAAATCCCTGGTTGCTGTGGCGTGCCCCCTCGTGTCGTTTTGTCAGCTTTTCCATCTTGTGTTTTTCCTCCCCCCGTGCAGTTGTGCGTTACCCTGGCGGCGCCCAATTGCAGTGTGTAGGCAGCAGCCCGAGTGCACACAACACAAAAGTCATTTAGAGTCATTTTCAACTGCGATTTTATTACAATACTCGCACTTTCCATTCGCCTCTGGAAATGGAAAAACCTGTGAGCGCAAGTCCATTACTGCCAGGCAAAGTGATGGTAATGGCATTGTTTACAGTTCAAGAACTGCATTAGAAAAGAATGTATCTGCGTTTGCCTCCTGCGCCAAGCATGCCTCTCCATTCCGCAGCGAGTCTTTGGGATCTCTCAGGCATTTTGTCCTTCTCTCCACCCTTAGGCTAGGAGTCGCTCTGGATCAGAATATGTTAGCGACGTTATAACATTGGAGCAAGGCTGTCAGATTGCTCTTGGAGTGGATGTGTATGTCGTGAACCCTGAAACATTACATGACCCTCCACTTGTCCAAACAAGGACTTGTCAAGACACCAAACCACTGGTGACTGCACAGTGTGTATGTAGGGGGGTAACATTTCATAGTGAGGAGACAGGCTATGCATACATCATAGCATTTTATGGTGAGAACAGAATGCAGGTATGTTATATAGCATGGTATAGTGACTACATAGTGTACATTATGTTTCTGTTCTTGAATTGAGTCATGTCATAGGAAAGAGCAGTGAATGCGTAGGCAATGGCGGCTAAAGGACAGATTTAATCACAGATGGTACTAATAAAGCAATACGGCACGTTTATTCCGACAGGTCACCTGCGGTCCTATCCTGCCGTGCATCATGTTTGTGGTGCAGCGTGAGTAAACAGCAGGCAAAGTCCAGGCAATGGGGTACAGTACAGCTGTCCTCTTTATTGCATCAGTAGTCCAAAGCGATTCCTCAGAGTCGCAGGATAATGTAGTGAAGCCCCTAACCCTAAAATAAATTAGTCCCTTTGAAGGGCCTCACAATGTCTTCTTCCTCCAAGTCTCCTTATCTTGGCCAGCCAATTTGATGAATGAGAAACAAGCAAAAAGCAATTCCAATTGAAACAGCCCAACTCAATTGCGGAACACATTTAAAAAAAATAAATATATAAATAAAGGTGGTTATTATACTTGGCCAGTGATCCAGTGTCTGACATAAAGGTGCACAGTGGGGACGGATGTTGGGGAAATGAATTCCCCCAGCATGGAGTTGTTCCTCATCGTTATAAATACTTCCACGTAGGCTCGTATGGAGCCGCGCTCTTAAGCTGCCTTTATGTCATGCAGGGAGAGAGACATTTTGCTTTGAGAGATAATGAACATGGCCTGTCAGTGCCCACAAGTGACAGGTGAGTCGCAGCAAGAGAGAAGCAGCCTCTGGAATAGTGATGGACTGTAGGAGAAAGAAACGACTCTACGTGCCCCCTCCCCCCACCCCCCTTTCTTTCTCTCTCTGACTTTATCGAGTTATTGAGTTTGTACAGAGAAAGCCTTTCAACCTCCCCGCAAATCAGGCATTCAGAAAAATAGATGAGAAATGAAATTGCCTGCGTTGACAATGTGTCGTCTTCTCTTTTTCCCCTGTCCCTGCCTCCACGGTTTCGCCCTCGTGTGCCGCAGCCCTGCCCAAATCCCCGATGACGCTGCTCGTTACGGAAACCACCGCCACCAGCGTGACCCTGACGTGGGACTCGGGCAACCCGGAGCCCGTGTCCTACTACGTCATCCAGTACCGGCCCAAGCAGTCGGAGAACAACTTCCAGGAGGTGGACGGCGTGGCGTCGACGCGCTACAGCATCGGCGGCCTGAGCCCCTACTCGGAGTACGAGTTCCGCGTGATGGCGGTGAACAACATCGGGCGCGGGCCGCCCAGCGGTCCCGTGGACACGCGCACGAGCGAGCAGGCGCCGTCCTCGCCGCCGCTGCACGTGCAGGCGCGCATGCTCAGCTCCAGCACCATGCTGGTGCAGTGGAAGCCTCCGGAGGAGCCCAACGGCCAGATCCGCGGCTACCGCGTCTACTACACCGAGGACCTGCAGTCGCCGCTCAGCACCTGGCAGAAGCACAACACCGACTACTCGGAGCTGACCACCATCTCGGGCCTCACGCCCGACATCACCTACAGCCTGCGCGTGCTCGGATTCACGTCCGTCGGAGACGGGCCGCCCTCGGACGTCCTGCAGGTCAAGACCCAGCAAGGAGGTGAGGCCCAACGCACACACACACACACACACACACACACACACACACACACACACACACACACACACACACACACACAGAGTCAGTGGGGTGGGCTGGATACAGCATACAGCTGCAGCATTTAGTGCTATTTTTGCTTTCTAATTACTGAATTAACATTCATTCATCTTAATTTATATCAAATGTAAATAATATATCTAAATAATTCATGGATTGGTATGAATTATTGTTTATAAATGACCTGCGTTATGTTTTGCATATTTTCATGCCATCATCAGTCTGCATTTGGTATAAATCGCTAATTGGCAATTGATATTCAGGACGCTTTGTAACAATTTATGCTATCTGAGAATGGTAAACATAACAGAAGAGTTCTAGCTGTGTCTGAGTGTGTTTCCTTCTGGCTTCTCAGTCCCAGCCCAGCCTGCAGGCTTCGAGGCGGAGGCAGAGCTGGACACACGCATCATGCTCACCTGGCTCTGGCCTGTCCAGGACCAGATCATCAAGTACGAGCTCACCTACTGGGAGGCCGACTCAGGAAACAAGGTACTGGAGCACAACGAGTATGATGCAGTGTAACTGCCCAGTGTATTCAACTGTATTCAATTAACCCTTGTAGGTTTTTGAACATTCTAACATAAGATTCTGTTCCGCAACAATTGAAGGTTCTAAAATGTTGAATTCAACTGAGATATTCTTTAGAACGTTAATTTTCCAACATTCCCATCACACCAGTGTGACGGTACACCTTTAAGGGTTAAATTTGTGTCAAATGTCAGATAACATTACAGACCGAAATCTAGAGCATGTTAGTTTTTCAGAATCTGTGCGTTTTTAATATTTATTAACAATAACTAGTTATGCACTCACTTGTCTGTGTGCGGAGTTTTTTCACTCACTTGTCTGTGTGCGGACATGTCAGCAGGACATTCCATTGGTATTTATCTTTGTGTTTTTCTTTTCCCAGCAACATGTGGTCTTTGACCCTGCTGGTTCGTATGCAGTGGAGGGCCTGAAGCCAGACACTCTGTACAAGTTCTCCCTGGCTGCCCGCTCCGAGATGGGCCTGGGTGTCTACACACAGCCCATAGAGGCTCGCACGGCTCAGTCAAGTAAGTACCACATGCAGCACTGAGCTCCGCTGGCTTTAAATCATCCTCTTCCCGTAACGAGAGAACCCCGTCTCAGTGTCTTCAAGGCATCAAACACAACCCGGCTAGCACCCTCATAGCTAGTAACCACCAGGTCCTTCATAGTGGTCATAGTTAGTCCAAATAGTAAGTGAAAAGGGGCAAATAAAGTTTTCTATTTCACATATGGGATCATTTCTGAAGCCCATCAGACATATAGTTGTTTGTATCCCAATGGGAAGACCTGATTGTTCTGGGACGGCGGGCTTGCAATTTTGTCAGACTTGCTTTTTCCCATCGAAGAATTAAAAGGAGACGTTTCCAACACCCAGAAAATGGTAGGTTTGGGTAAACATCCCTTTAAGTGTAGTTCATTTTTTTTAAATTTCTGTGTACTTTACTTTCCCCATGATGTATTGCGTCGGTCTCAGAGGCTTGTGATTTTCAAGATCAAAGCGGTGGGAAAAAAAGAGCCCAAACGAGGAGCAAGAGCGACAACCTTGTGGCTGAAACGACCACTCCAGACGCTTAAACCCTGGTCGTGATTCAGAGCCGTTTGACAAGACTGCTGCCTGTCCATGGTCTCTGTAATGATCCTACGTTATTTCTCCTGGGGTTTCCAAATTTGGCAGGGCGGCTTGACGTAAATGGCCGCCCGCCTTAATCTCTCTCTTCTCTTCTCCTCCCTTCTCCTCCCCTCTCCCACAGCCCCTGCCCAAAGCCTCTGTCGTTTACCGGCAGATATAGAGTTCAACCTGAAATATTTATGATATCTCCCAAAAGAAAGCCTGGCTTATTCAAAGCTATTTGTTATAGTTGTCAGCCATGAAAGGGCTTGGTTTGCTACTGAGGGCCCGGTTCCCATAGGAACAGTGGCCCCTAAAATCCGCTGGCTTCCTTATCTGCTGGCCGACTGACAGCCTGTGAGTCTCAGGAGAGAGACGCCGGGCTGTCATAGAGTCCAGTGACTCTCTCTCTCTCTCTTTTTCCTTCTCTCTTTCCCTCCCTCCTCTCTCTGGGTGTTATGTGTGTGCCTTTCTCCCCTTTTTATTTTTCTCTCCCTTTGCCCTTCATGTTTCTCTCCTTCACACACGACCCCCCTCTTGTATTTATCTGTCTCCCTATTCCTCCCACTCCCCTCTTGCTCTCTCTCTCTCTCTTTCTCTCTTTCTCTCTTCATCTCTCTCTCTCTCTCTTTCCCTCCAACCTCTACTGTTTGATTTAATCTCACCCTCACTCTTAAATACTTTTCTCTAAACCCTGCCTTTTCAACTTTGTCCTTTTTTGTCGTTCTTTGTCTCTTTATCTCTTATCTTCCTTTAATGTTTTCCCTCCTTTATCTGCTTTTATAAAACTAAAACAAATCTTTTATTCCCGTTCTCCACACCCACTCGTGTACATTTGTTCTATCTTTCTTTCTTTCTTTCTTTCTTTCTTTCTTTCCCCCTCCTCTCTTTGCCTTTCTCTGCCGTTCTCCTTCTCTGCATTGTGTGGCTCTTCCCTCTTTACTATCCGTCTCTCCGCCCCGTGTCATTACTTTCTCTCTCCATTTTCCACCGTTTCAAACGTATCAGTGGCAATCTGTTCCACGCTTAAAGCTCCGCTCCCGAGGATCATTCCCCATTCTGACATCTTGAAGAAAAGCCCCGTAGAAAAGCTTGTCAGCTAGTCAGTTTTTTCTCTCCTGTTCCATCTGGGTTTAAAAAATATATAAATATAAATCTGGTTATTGCCTCTTTATTTGAGAAGGCAGATAATCAGGACAGAGTCTTTCAGACGAGATGGGGAAAAGTTGCCTCTCTCTGCTCTGATCATGAAAATCACAGGTGTGTGTGACGGATGCTCCCCTCATCACCCCACATGATGCCAGTCACCTCCTCTCCCTCACCCTCTAGTTTACACGCCTGATCATTTTATGTTACAGTTGTTTTATTTTTATGAAAATTGTTGCTTGCACTTCAAATTACATAGCCCTTGTTACCCTGGAGTTATACTGTTGAAAATAGCATTGCAGGGACAAAGACTTACAGCACACATAAACTGCTAACAGTGGAGCCATGTAAGTGTCAAAGTACTTGTAGATAATGATGTTCAGTATGTCAACTAGACTTGGTATAGTATTGGTATAGTAGTAGTATTGTTATTTGTATAATATAGTAGCATTTCCACATGGGCTATGTAACAAAAGGGTCACCAACATTGTTTTAGAAGTCTGTTTTCTGTGTATTTTATGTTTTCCCTCTGGACTGAGATGAATACACACCTCAAATATCTGCTTCTTTCTTTCAATTAATTTGTGTGAGCCGATACCAAGAGCACGGTCATGTTGGCGCTCCCCGCTGTGCTCTGTGCCTTTCCGTATCTGCGAAACAAACATTTAATTTCATTCCCCCACTCTCTCTTACACACACACATACACACACACACACACAAAACACCACCACCAGCACCTCTTATCAGCAGGGATTACAGTGGAATATAGAGGTCACGACCTACCTTACATACTCAAGCTGGATAAATGGCTCCACGCTCAACTTTATCACTATCTCATATTTTTTTTCCCCCCAATCCTCCCTCACATAAGCAGCGTGGGCGGGTTGGTGTTGAAAACTCCATTTCACTCTTTCAGCCATTATTCAATCTGATATTTGTCCTCGCTCTAGCTCTCACCAGGGGAGCTTAATTATTGGTCTCCGAGGTGAGACCGATTCTGTGTGTATTCCTCCCAGTCCAGAGTGCATGTTGCCCAACCCCCCCCCCCCCCCCCCATACCTTCCCCCATACCCCTCCAGTGTTTCCCATCCCGCCTGACCTCCTCCCTCCCTCCCTCATCCATCCTCCCCTCCTCTCATCCTCCCTCAGCGCCGTCAGCTCCTCCTCAGGAGGTGCACCTGGTCAGCCTCACCTCCACCAGCGTCCAGGTGAGTTGGACGGCACCGCCGGCCGCCCTGCGCCACGGCAACATCGTGCGCTACTCGCTGGCCTACCAGGCGACGTCCGGGGAGGACACGCAGCGCCACGAGGTGCCCGACATTCCCGCCGACGCCTCCAGCCACGTGCTGGACGGCCTGGAGAAGTGGACCGAGTACCAGGTGTGGGTGAGGGCCCACACGGATGTGGGGCCCGGCCCGGAGAGCCCGGCCGCTCGGATCAGAACCAAAGAGGACGGTACGGCCCTCTCCGACTCCGCTCTGCTCTCTCTCTCTCTCTTGCCGCCTCTTCCAAAATCCTCAAATCCACTTTGGCTCTCTGCAGACTCCTTCCTGCCTGGCTGCTTCCTCTTCTTCTACTTCCTCTTCCTCTCCGTATTCTCCTGCTGCTGCTGCTGCTGCTGCTACTACTACTGCTGCTTCCTCCTCTTCGGCAGAAAGTACTAACTCACTCTGAAGCCTGGGCCCTGTTGCTCCATACTCTTAACAGCTTGAGTGTTTTCCTCTTAAACTCTCTTTCTTCAAATTCCCCGTCCTCGTTCTTCCTGCCTCTCCTCAGCCTTCCTCTCGGACGCCCTGGACAGGCGAACACTGTGGTCTTTCCCTCTCACTGCCGCAGGGTAGGGGCCTGCTGGTGGTCCAGTGGCATCTCTCTTGACAGCCTCTCGCCTCTCTGGCTTGAAATCCGAACACACGGTTGCAGGAGGGTCAGCCTCTACTGTACCAAGACAAACCTCAGAACCTCCACCAGGATCAGTCAGAACTCCACCGCAAAGCAGAATTCTGCCCCTACTACACCTCAAAGGCTTTACAATGACATGCTTATTTTCTGTGCTGGAACACAAACCTGTGGAGGACAGAACACTGGCACCGAAGTGGTCAGCGAGTGGTCAGTGAAGTTCCGTCTGTGACACCGCGTGATCCTTACTCTTCCCCAAACAGTGACAAACAAACATCATCCACCCCAATGCCACAGAGACAGCTTTCAGCTAAGCTCTGCTACCCCTGGCAGGTTGAATTAGAGCAGGACCACGGGGGCCTGTGTGTTCACTGTGTGTGCATGGCCTGCGGTCGCTCAGCACCCCTCTCCCCAGGAGTGGACGTCCCGGAGTCTGTTTTATGCAGAGCAGCTCTGGTTCTTGGAAAGCCTGACGGTGTTGATGGACAGTTGGAGTTTGTGTGGTGCAGAGTCGTAGGGTTCCAGTGTCTCTGGTTTGATCCAATGTGTTGTGACTGGCATGGATGGTGCAGCAGGCTGCTATGTTCTTTTTTTTTTTTTCTCTCTCTCACTCTCTCTTCCCCCATCTCTACCCCCACCTCCCTTTGTTTCTCTCTGTTGCATTTCTCTCTCTTTCACTGTTTTTTTTCTGTCACTTTCTCTCTCTCACACACAGTCTCACCCGCCGGGGCCTTGAGGCATTTGCTAGTCCCGCTCTCACCAGGGACAAGCAGCCTTTGCTTTAGCAGAATACTTGCTAGCTGCTTCCCTTCTTCTCTTTAGCAGAATACTTAGCTGCTTCCCTTCTTCTCTTTAGCAGAATACTTAGCTGCTTCCCTTCTTCTCTTTAGCAGAATACTTAGCTGCTTCCCTTCTTCTCTTTAGCAGAATACTTAGCTGCTTCCCTTCTTCTCTTTAGCAGAATACTTAGCTGCTTCCCTTCTTCTCTTTAGCAGAATACTTAGCTGCTTCCCTTCTTCTCTTTAGCAGAATACTTAGCTGCTTCCCTTCTTCTCTCTCACTCGCTCTGTTTTTCTTCTTTTTCTCCCCCTCTCTTTGTCTATCTCCCTGAAACAGCCTCCCTCTCTCTTTCACTCCCTCTCTCTTTCCTTCTGCCTTTCTCACCCTCTTTCAATCTCCGTCCCCCCACACTCTCTCTCTCTCTTTCTTTCTCTCTCTCTCTCTCTCTCTCTCTCTCTCTCTCTCTCTCTCTCTCTCTCTCTCTCTCTGCCTCCCACTCTTCTCACTGAGACCAAACAGCTTGACCATCAGTCCTCCTCCCCTTGCCTGTCCTGCTGTTCTGCCTCCTAGAGTCTTATTGTGCTCCAGCGTCCCGAACTCTGATTATTACACACACACACACACACACACACCACTTCAGACACTCGATTGCAAAAACGCCGCTGCTGCGGACAACATACAGTATGCAGACCATAAACCACACAGCCAATTACCTCCCCTGTCCCATTACCCGCATAGCACGTGCAAGGGACGCGCATCACAGAGAATGGCGCGATTTAGTGTTAATTTGTTTTAATATATCCAGAAAGGGCTATTTGTCCTCCTTTAATTATTGAGACATTTAGCGTGTAGCTGAGCCTGGATGTGTCCTTGGTGTGGAGCTGGGTAGTAGGGTTGTGGGGGGGGGGGAGTGGGGGGGAGTGGTGCTGCTTGAGCCTGGAGCGACACGGTGGTTTTGTACCTGCCCGTGGATAGATTGCCTCTGCCTTACAAGTCCTACATCAAACTGGGATGAACGCCCTGCGAGCTGACTGGGTGCAGATACTCCCATTTTCTCCTTGGATCTTTATCAAATTACCCCTAAATCACTTTCCCCGCTGTCGCCCCCGCCCTGACAAGAGGATGATGTGCGCTTGATTGCCTTCACGCCTGGGATTGTGGGAAAAGTGCATTAGCAACTTCAGCTGGAGTGGCTTTGCGCCGCGAGGGGGTGATGGTGGTGGTGGTGGTGGTGGGGGGGTGTGGAAGGTAGCCTGCGATGGAGAACCCGAGCTGAACCCACTCGATCTTCACACTGCCGTTTCCATGGAGACGCAGGGTGGGGGCGGGGGGGGACTAGAGGGAAGGGTGTGGGATTTCAGGATTTCATGGGCCACTGAGGCGATATTGGAAGCGTGCGTGAGTGTGTGTGTGCGTGCAGACCATGCATAGCGTCAAAGCTGTGGCATGGTGCGTGTGCGTGCGTGTGTGTGTGAGGTAAACAAATCACTGTGAACGAGGCGGCCACTTCTGCTGCCCTCTCTCCACCCAACCCACTCGTTGCCATCTGAAGCGCCTGGTAACAGACCTCTGCGCCCTGTTGGCAGAGGGCAGAAAAATAGCCGTCCTGCTCTCCACCTCGCCCTGCTCTCCTCTCCTGCTCTCCTCTCGTCTGCGGCGTGGGATGCCTCTGAGCCACACACACACACGTGCACCTGCCCTCTCACTTAGACCTGGACTTTGCGCTTATCCGTCCACGCCGGAGTGCTATTGACTTTCTCTGCCTCTGAAGGTCAAGGCTGGATTCCAGAGGCTTGCAGATTTATATGGCTAAATGATTCCACTTAACAAAGCTGCCGCCGCCGCAGTAGTAGCAGCCCACTGCTGAGGGTCTCCACTGCTGTGCCCGTATAGGTGATCTCCCACTGTATGCCTTCATTTATCAAAGGGCACAGCACCCCCTCCTACCTCTCTCCTCCCTCCCGCCCCCGCCCTCCCCCTGCTACAGTTTGGGCATCAGTCTATTAATAATGCTGCTTTTTAACCTCGTCAGTGTTATTCATTCTCTCTCTCACACACACACACACACACACACACACACACACATATACAACTCCTGCTCTCTCCCTCCCGCCCTCCTTTCACCCTCTCTCTCTTTCTCGCTTGTTCCAATTGACCATCATTAACATCTATGCAATGTCTTTGCCTTCTCTTTATTGATATCAAATTTGTATTCATCTGAATGTCTCTCAACCTCCACCACCACCACCCATCATCCACCATCCACCACCACCACCACCACCACCTCCGGGGAGCTGATGAAGCATCCTGGCGGCACTCAGAACCCAGCCCTCCTCACTCCCCTGCCCACCCCGCCCACCCTTCCCTCTGTATCAACAGCGTTGTCGTGCCAACGCACAGGGTGTACAGGGGGCCTCCGCTCCTGTCCGCTCCCAGAAGTCCCGGGCTCCCAGCACAGCCGCCCCGCGAATCTTAATGTTATTTATTCTCCCCGCGCGGCCCCGGCCCGACCTTTACCTGACCTTTACGCCTTTATGGATTGCTTTTGGAAGGAGCGGAGTGCGAGTGGGACTGGGAGTCTCGGTGGCTGGAGGAGGAGGAGGAGGAGGAGGGGGGGGGGGGAGTGGGAGACGAGTTGCTCCCTGATACTCGCAGAGGCCCCCTTGTCTCCACTCAAAACTTGTCCAATCAGAGCCTGCGCTGTGTCATTCAGAAAGCAGGCTTGTCTCCCTGGGTTTGTGCCGGCGTCTGTCAGTTTGTGTGTGTGTGTGTGTGTGTGTGTGTGTGTGCGTTAAAACGATTGTGTGAGTGTGTATTAGTGTGGTTGAAAGAGCAAGAGTGTGTATGCTTGTTAGAGTGTGTGTGTGCGTGGGTGAGTGTGTGCGTGCATTTTTCTCCGTTTCTAACTGTACGAGCTGCTCTCGTCCACAGTGCCAGGCGCTCCTCCCCGGCGTGTGGAGGTGGAGGCGGTGAACTCGACAGCACTGCGGGTGACGTGGAAGCCACCGCTCGCCGCCAAGCAGCATGGCCAGATCCGCGGCTACCAGGTGGTCTACTCGCGGCTGGAGAACGGAGAGCCGCGCGGCCAGCCCGTCATCCTGGACGTCGCCCTGCCCGAAGCCCAGGTACTGAGCCGAGCCTGTGTTCTGTGTCCATCACCTGTCCCCCTGGTCCCCAGTGATGTTTCGTCGCGGTGGGACCTCGCAAGGGTCAAATAAAAGGGCATGAACATGTGTGGAGAGGTCAGCGGGATCTGACCAGTGTGATTTAACCTTTATGCCACTAAGCTGTACACAGCCCTCCAGGGACACGTGCTAAACGTGGATCAAGGCTGTTTGTGTGTCTGTCTGTTTGTTTGTTTGTTTGTTTGTCTGTCTGTTTGTTTGTTGTCTTTCTTTCTTTCTTTCTTTTTTCCTCATTTTGAAGCAGTATTGTTATGGTGGTGCTGCTTTTGTGTGATAACTAATAATCATGATTGTTGTGTTGTGGATTCGGGGAACAAAGAAACCTGTTGACTTTTGTGCAGGGGGGGGGGCAAATGCCATCTTTTGCTGCCTTGTTATGTTTCTCCCAAGTGAATGCGACTTCATTTCATTTATTTCCCGAGAAACAGAAACATCGGGGAGTGGGGAGGGGACGGAAATGTAATGGGAAGAGAAAAGGTAAGATTAATCCTAGTTAGCGATGCGCACACCAACGCAAAGAAACCATCCCCCTCGACTGCAGAGCCGAGGCGAAGCGACAGAGAAGGGAGGAGAGCTTTTTTTGGTGTCAGGCGGGGGGATTGTTATCCCAGAATTAGCTTGCAGGAGCATGCCATCTCTCTCAGGCCCTTCTCCAAGTGTCTGAGCTTATCGGAGCCAGCACACTGCGCAGGTCTCCTGGGGTCGGGTGGAAGGGAGGAAGCGTGGGGGGGGGGGGGGGGGAGGAGGAAGGCAGAAGAAAGAAGGGGGGGGGGAGAGAAAATCAAGGGACTGACATAAAAAATGAAGGTGTGATGAGATGCACCGTTGTGGCAGACCTTTCAGCAGGAGCTGTGCTTATCCAGCACACAGCTAAACAGGCGCAGGCAAAGGTAAGGCAAGGTATGAGTCTGTTCAGAGAGATGAGAGATTCACCCACTTGATGTCCCCTACCCCCCACCCATGTGTGCCTGAAGGCCAGGTGTTTATCTATCAGAAAAGAAAATACCTTTGCCGTCGATAAGCCTAAAAAGACGCGTCGGGCTTTAAAGATGGTGGCGCTCGGGGTAATTCTCCGTCAGTCTCATCAGGAAGAGCAGCTACGCTTTTGTGTACATCTGTGACGTTTCATCAAGGTCACTATTCATGATGGCGCTTCTTGGTTTTCACTCATCCTTCCAGCATCCAAGGTCATTCTATAGAAATGAATAAGTGACCTTTTAAACTTGCGTCAGATGTTTTTTTTTATTTCTTTTGTAGTGTTCAGCGGCTCGCTGATAAACGTCTCACCTCGTCTCCCTGAGCCAGCCACCACATTCCAGCTTTATCTACTTGTGCAGTCTCCAGTCAAGCTACTGCATCTCCAAACAATGTGCTTGTTCTTTCTCTCTCTCACACACACACACACACACACACACACACACACACACACACACACACACACACATTAAACTCTCTTTTACACACTGTTTAAGGGTCTCTCTCTTGCAGTTTAGCACACCTATCTGTGTGACTGAGCCATGATGTAGTTTACATTCCCCCTGCAGCGAGCGTGAGCACGCGAGGGAGTGGCCTCAGCGTAGCGTGGCTGGACGCGCCAGCACAGGCTAGGACCCCGCTCCTGTGCAGACTTGAGGACCCCCCGCTCCTGTGCAGACTTGAGGATCGATCCCGCTCCTATGCAGACTTGAGCTGCTTCCACTGTGGTCCCATGCACTCCTGTTGACCTACAACAACCATTGATTTATCTCTCTCTATCTTTCTTTCTTTCTTTCTCTGTCTCTCTGCAGACAGACATTTCACTCTTGTTGTTTGTTTTTATTCTCCCTCCCTGTCTCTTGTCTTTCTTGTCTTTTTCTTTGTTCTGTTTTTTTCTCCCCTCATGTGAAATGGCTCTTATTGTTGATTGCCAACTAGTATTGCTTTTCTGTTTTTTTTTTTTTTCCTTTTCTTTTCTCTCCACTCACCGCATTACGATCAATAAGGAGTCGGCGCTTTCGAAAATGCCACCTAGCCTATGGACCACCCCCCCCCCCCCCCATACCCTCTCTTCTCACGTGGGGAGGGGGAAGGGCTGGAGAGGGAGTCTCTTCGGAGACGGAGAGGCCCCTGAGATTCGCGCTGGCCAGGACTGAGCGTTTCTCTCCCACACACCGTCTGTGCGCGAGGCAGTTCCTCCTGATGGATCACGTTCTGCCTGTGTCTGGTGCTGCATCACTTTAAATGGGCTCTATTCAGCTACCCCCCCCCCCCCCCACACACACACACACACACACACACACGGACACACACACAGACATGCCCGCACGATGCCAGGCATTCCAGTTTATGTGTGCGGCACATCACGGCACAGCCTGCCGTTGAGAACTTTTATTTTTTACTACGTCCGTGTCCTTGTCTGACACATGAAAAAGTATGTGTTTTCACTCGCCTGCTGTCTGATGGAGTTCTGTTTGGGACAAAATCAGTTTCAAAGTGCCCCTCACTCCTTTTTTCCCTTCCCACTCGCAAGCAAGGGCACAAGAGATGACAGAGGGTGACGCGCCATAAAAGAAGTGCACTGAAAATCTGGGCCGCAGTTTAGCAACGAGGCGCTTTTTTATGTCAGTCTGGGATGTAGTAAACTTCTCCAGACCCCCCTCTTGCTGTTAATGTGGGCTGCCTTGCCATTAGGATAACGTGTGTGGCTATCTAGTCATCGTAATTACCTAAGCCTTGATGACAAAGACTTAAATAAAATCGTATTAACCCATCAGTGTGGTGGTTACAGACACACAGGCACATAAAGACTTAATTACTCTCTAACTCCCTCTCTCACTTTTATGGCTGTTTTTATTATTTGTGTTTACACCTGACTTATTCTCTCACTCCCACCCTTTCTCTTTCACTCACTCTTTCTCTCTCTCTTTCACTCTATCTTTTTCTGGCTTTCTTTTGCTCTTTAGTTGGCTTTCTCTCTGTCCCTCTCCCTCTCTTTTTTTCTCTGCCTCTCTTTCTGTATCTGCTCTCTCTCTCTCTCTCTCACTTTCTTTCTGTCTCTCTCTGAATTGGCTCACTTCCTCCCTCTGTCTTTTTAGGCAGGGTGAATTTATAGCCATGCTTGTGTTTTTTTTGTTTTTTGTTTGTTTGTTGTGGTAGAAGTAGTGGTGGTGCACGGCGGGTTGGAGTAGAGGAGGTGGGGGGGGGGGGGGGGGGAAGTGGGGCAGCCCGTATTCAAGGAACGAAGCCTATCCAATCAGATAAGAGCAACCTATCAAAATGCTCGCCCGTGTTGCCGGACGAGAAAGGGAAGGAGGTGGGAGTCACCGACACAGGTCACTGAAAGGTAGAGAGGGGGAGGGAGGAAAGATGGAGAGGGAGAGATAGAGAGAGAGGGTGAAGGAGAAGAGGAGTGGAGAGGAGAGCGTTGGAGAAGGGTCTGTTTGTGTGTGGGAGGAGATGAGGGATTTTTAGTAAACAGGGCCAACCTCGGTGCAGTGGGAGCCCACACAGTGCCCTACATACGGCTGTAGCTCAGTCACAGGCTCCTTTTACACACACCCGCCCCCCCCAAACCCCCCCCCTCCATCCCATTCCCACCCTCCCCAAAACCAGGCACCATGGATGTCCTTGCAAAACTGACTTTCTGTTGATATTTAAGTGCTAGGAGACACACAAACACAGACTCATTCACACACACACACACACAAACATGAAAGCACACACCCTGCACACACGTGCATGGCAGTGTGTATTTCATCAAAGGCAGCCGCAGAAACCATTTTGGCCCACTTAAAATCAATGCCCCAGAGGTAGTGTTCCAGTAATTCTCACGCTGTAGAACGAGAAGTACGGAGGTGTGCCTTAGCGCCAGATCACCACAACCCACATTCATTTGTAAGCCGCATTGAAGACGGGTAATGGGATTTACCACATTATTGGAAGCCTAGTGGCTTGCCTTCACAGCCCATTGATGTAATGTTGTCGGAAAACTCTCAACAATGTTGGGAGTGGGGGAATGGGATGCTTCACACACCGACCAGAACTCCCAAGGTTAACTGTTAAGGGCAGCTCGGCAGGAAAGCTGTCCTTGTCAGTGGAGCGTTCATTCATCAGTCCCCTGAAACGTTTCCTGGTTTTCTCAAAGGATTCTGTTGCCTCCGTCACTTGGCCGTTGTTATCGTTCCTTGTTTGCCGTAGCTGCGGAAACAGCCGGAACATCTGCCAAACTGAATTACTGAGACAGATCGTCTTAGAAGCTTTCTCTCTCAACCCCAACCCAACTACTCGTGTTTCTTAACGAATGCCCACAGAAAGCTCCTCGGTAACTGAAGACAAGCCAGGCCTCTTTCACACTGGCCCTTTTAGACATTCCGGCCGTCTCTCTCTCCCGACGGTCAATGCAACGTAGCTTGCGGTTGCTAGGTGGGGCGAAAAGGCATGGCGATCCCCCACGGCTTTGGGTTTTCACCCAGCCAAGCAGTTTAGCAGCTCCTGAAGAAGGCCTTTTCTCTCCCCAGATAACACCGGGGATCAAGGCCAGCTGAAGCTGAGGCAACGTGCAGTGAAGTGTGGCTTGGCGAGGCGTAGTGTAGCACAGAGCTGCACCGAGCAGCTCGTCTCCTGACTCGGCAGAATGTGGAATACGGTGGAGCACGAGTCTGTGCGTCAGCCGCAGCGTTCCCGGTTCAGAGCGACCAGCTCCGACACGCTAAGCTTCAGGGTTTAGTGATGGCACATACCCCAGGGGCTAATGAAAAGTCACACCTTGAGACAAACACACAAATGCATTCACAGTCACTCAGTGAGGTACACACATGTACACACACCACAAGCAGAGATATGAAACACACGTGCATACACACACACACACACACACACACACACACACACACACATAATAATAATAATAATTATAATAATAATCATAATAATAATAATACACACAAACATACACCACACACACTGAGAAAAACACATATCATACTCATGCACATATTATTAGACACACAGACACACACACACACACACACACACACACACACACACACACTGAGGTGCAGAAATACACACACAAACACAAAAACATACACATACTAAGATTCACAAACACAGCACAAACACGTAACTCCTAAACACACACATAAACACAGTGATACACAAATGTGCACACTTCTACTCTCACATTCAGACACATTCCAGTGCACCAGCAGGGGCCTTGTGTGACTCAGAGAGAGACCGGAGAGGTCAGAACACACAGGCCGCGCTGTCACTGACACTGACACACTCTCCCTGGCCAGGCCCCTCAGGGCCCGCACTCACCGTTTTCATCTCTCTCTCTCTCTCTCTCTCTCTCTCTCTCTCTCTCTCTCTCTCTCTCTCTCTCTCTCTCTCTCTCGTGCATACACACACACGTGCACACACTTGATGGCCTTGACAGACAGCTGCCCAATACTGCCATATTGAAAAGGTTCACCAGGAGTTCAAATGCTCTGGCTCTCTTCAGTACTCACACACACACACACACATTATCAAACAGACACACATGCACACATAAACATACACATATATTTTACACACACACACACATATTATCAAACAGACACACATGCACACATAAACATACACATATATTTTACACACAGACACACACACAAAAGCTTGTACTGTTTTCACACTCCAAAATAAACCCCAAATGTGTGAAGAGTTCATAAGACGCTGTGTTCTGTTGGCAGTCAGTGTGTGTTTTATGATCATCATCCCCAATCCCCAGTGCAGCGCGTACATATGATGAATCCCATTTTGATTTACTGCCCCAGCATCCTCCGTCAATAGGAAATAGCTGCGTTTCTTTCTTTCATTTTTTCTTTTAACCACCGCCACCGCCCCTATCTCATGTCTCACCTTGTTTATGATAAAGGTATAGATTTTTATTATTATTGTTTCAAAGGAATCGGAAGAGAGCGGCCCCCTTTGCTCTTTATTTTCCGTTAGTCAGCAAGGCGGCTGCGGAGCAGAATACAAATGCCCCCTGCACCTGCACCTCCGAATCAATTCCGGCGCGGCCGACTGCGGCGTGAGCTGATGGGGCTCGAGGAGACGAGCGGCCGTCTACCGAGGATCTGTCGGCCTTCCTTAAAGCAGAGCGAGTCTCCGTAGGGACACCGGCAACTGTGTGAGAGTGTTTGTGTGTGTGTGTGTATTTGTGTGTGTGAGAGAGAGAGAGGGTGTGTTTGTGCCTGACTGAGTGTGTGTGACTGTTAAGAGTGTGTTTGTGTGTGTGTGTATTTGTGTGTGAGAGAGAGAGAGAGGGTGTGTTTGTGCCTGACTGAGAGTGTGTGTGACTGTTAAGAGTGTGTTTGTGTGTGCGTGTGTATTTGTGTGTGAGAGAGAGAGGGTGTGTTTGTGTCTGACTGAGAGTGTGTGTGACTGTTAAGAAGAGTGTGTTTGTGTGTGTGTATGATGAAGGGCCGAAGCATGTACACGCGTGTTGCGCTGGGACGAGCGGGCACGGGGGGGTTGTCGTGGAAACCGGTGCCTGGCACCTCCAGGAGGGCGCGAGGAGAAAAATGTAATCCTTGGCAGGGGATGCTGAGTAAGCGCCAGGGCTCCAACATCTGAAGGTGAAATTTAATCTCAAGCCACTGACAGACACATTACAGCTGCACGGGAGGAGGACTAAATCACTAGCCACACTCTCGCTCTCTTGGTCCTCTTCTCCTTTTCTTTCTCTCTCTCTCTCTCTCTCATGCTTCCTTTCTCTCTATCTCTATCTCTTCCCTTATTCTCTCTTTCATTGTTTCTCTCCAATCCCTGAATCATCCTCCCTCTCTTTCCTCGTCTGTTTCTCTCTCATTCTTGCTTTTCTGTCTTTCTCTGCCTCTATCTTACACACACACACACACACAGACTGATTTCCATTCGGCATACCTATGTAGGAGGTTGAGACCAAGGGGGACGTGTGTTGAAGAGATTTATAAAGGCGCTGATCTATCAGGCTGAAGTGTTCTGTCGAGTACGAGAAGAATCCAAGCGAGCGAGGGAACAAAACGGGTAAATAAGAAAGTGGAAATGCATACCATGCGGAATCCATCCTCGCCTTTACAATCTCACACACACACACACTCCCTCTCAGGCTCCCACTCGTTCTTTCTCTCTCTTTCTCTCTCTCTTTCAGCTTTGTAGTCTGTCTCGCTGGCACGCTGCATGTACCTGTTTTGTAGCTACAGCTGCTGTTTGTTGCCGTGCGGCTCTGTCGTCAGCCAGTGTGGTTGTTTTGTCGGGGGGTGTATTGTTATTACCTCCACCACCACCTCCACCACCACCACCCCACTCTCCCCAAATACACACTCACACAGACATCCACACTGACTGCAGGAAAGGGTGTTTTCTCACCCTCACTCTCTAAAGGAGCTTATTATCACATCGCCGCTGGAGCCTGCCGAAGTTTCCTGCCACCGCCGCGTGTTAAAAATTAGCTGCGTTCCGCAAGCCGGCACACACCTATTTATTTCGGAAGAAGAAGACCACTGCGCCATTAGTCCTGAGTTGGGAGGCTCGTATGGGGTCAGGAAGAAGGAAATAACAAGGCAGCAAGATGCATGGGTTGGGGGAGTGTGTGTTTATGTGTGTGTGTGTGTGTGTGTGTGTGCGTGTGTGTGTGTGTGTGTGTGCGAGGGCACATACCACAGAGAGGAAACTCATTTACGAGTCTCTTTGATTCTTTTCTTTTTTTTTCTTTTTTTTTTCATGGTTAGTATTTCACTCAGGTGTTTACAGGTGTTAGTGCACTGTGCACTTTCTAGGTGTTTCCCTTCAACGTAAAGTTCCTGAAGTTCCTGGTAAATGCTCTAACCCTTATCTAGCGCCACTGTCTGACTCCAGCAATGGTTCCATGGGTAGGTACTGTATGTGTCTCCTGATATTGGACGCTAGAGATTTCTTCTTCGGCAGCACCTCCTTCGAGAAGCATGACACCTCCACTCCAGCAGGCGGTGCTGTTGCCACCTGTTGACACCTAACACTTTCTTTCTCCCCTCAGATGCATGGCAGCAAAGTGTCTCACCTGCCTTCCATAACAGCCCTAGAAATGCATGTTGCTACTGTTAGAAGCTGTTACTTTCTTTTCTTAGTCCCCTACAAGAAAAAAAAAAAGTTCAACTTTTTTTTTTGGAAATCTGTGTAGTTTGTGACTCTCTCCTTCCCCTTGTCTGTATGTCTGTCTGTCAGTGGGCCGATGAAGAATCCACGGAATATGTGAGTAACCGTAAAGAGTGTTACGGGTGGTGTGTTTTTTTTTTTCTCTCTTTGCGTTTGGGGTTTGGGGACGGCCGGCAGGCCTTTTGGGAACGTTCCTGTGTGCCTTCTGTGTGTGTGTGTGTGTGTTGGTGTGTTTTTCCCTGCCTGGATGTTCTCTCCAGGGGGGAAGCCTAACGCCTAACATCCCCAACCTCTCTCCATCCCTCCATCCCCCCATCTCTCTCTCCACCCCCCCATCTCTCTCTCCACCCCCCATCCCTCTCCCAGCTTTCATCCTGCCCCCTACTGCTTCATTCCCTCTCTTCTATCGCCTTTTTACTCCAACTCCATTTTTCTCTGACACTGTCTCTCTCTCTCTCTCTCTCTCTCTCTCTCTCTCTCTCTCTCTCTCTCTCTCTCTCTCTCTCCCTCCCTTCATCTATCTATCTATCTATCTATCTATTTAAAATCTCCCTCTCATTCCATCTCACTCTAACACTCTGTTTCTCTATATGTCTTTATACCCCCCCCCCGCCCCCTTTCTTCTCACAGTCTCTAAGCCCCATTCAGCAAGATTAGGAACTTTTCCACTGTAGAGTTTAATTGGTACCCCTGAAGGCCCTTTTGATGCAGGAGGATCAAGCACCTGGCGAAACGGCGGTGCAGCCTTCCTCTTTTCCCCTCAGCAGAAGTGTCTTTGCTGGGGAAGAGGAGATGTTCCTTTATCTGTGAACCTCCATTAGCCCCGAAGCTTTTCACAAAAAAAAAAAAAAGCTGCCTAACTACCAGTGCCGAGCAGTACACCCTTTCAGCCTGGCGTGTACTCACCGTGCACCTATATCTGACCCCCCCCCCCCCCTCCCCTCTGTCTCTCTCTCATCACTCCCCACCGCCATGCTGGGAGAGACTGCTGAAATATATCATTCATTGTCACGCTCTTTCCATCTCTCCCTCTTTCTCTCTCTATCCCTCTTTCCATCTTTCACTCTCACTCTCTCTTTGTCTCTCGCTCTCTCTCTCTCTCTGAAACCCTGTGATCTCAGAAGTCTCTCATCTCTCTCTCTATCTCTGTCGCTCTCTGTCTGTATCTCTGCCAGAATAGATGACTGCTTTCAAATCTGTTTTCCTTCCCCTTCTCATTATGGCTCTCTTTCTCTTTCCCCCCCTCTCTCTCTCTCTCTCTCTCTCTGTCTCTTTCCCTCCCTCCCTCTCTCTCACTGTCTCCCTCCCTCCCTCTCTCTCTCTCTCTCTCTCTGCTCCTCTGCTGCTTCCATATTAACACAGACAGCTGGGTCCCCTCCATCTCCTAATGCCCCTAATGCCCCTCTGCCCCCCTCATTCCCATTCCAGCCTGTATCCGTGGCTTACCTGCAGCGGCCCTGCACACACCCCGCTCTCCTCATTTCCTTATTTGCCCCTTCAGCGTGTTAGTGTGTGCTGCCGCTTCTGTAGTGAAGCTGTGTGAGCAGGCTTGGGCTCAGTGTGTGCTGCAATGTTGTTTGCCAAATCGAGGGTGCAGGGAGGGTTACTGAGAGGTGTTCGGGGTGTTTGTGTGTGTGTGTGTGTGTGGGGGGGAAGGGGGGGGGTGTTTTTGCTGTGTGTGTGTGTGCTGGAGCAGCAGCTGAGCAGACCTTCTCTCTCCTGCTCTCACCTGAGTTTCTATTTCTAAAGCAGACAGGTGGTGTTGTTTTCAGATGAGAGCAGAATAGAGCTGTGTCTGCTGCAAACCAGTGTGTGTGTGTGTGTGCGTGCGTGTGTGAGAAAGCTGCAGAATACTTCCACACACCATATCCTTTTACCATCTTATCTGCTCATGTGGAATTTATGTGTATACCTATGTTGTTTTTTTTTGCACATACCTGAGCAAAGGTGTAAAAGTGTGTGTGTGTGTCTGCAGCTCTCTTCACCGCGCTGGCTTAGCTGTGTGCCGTCATGTTGCGTGAGAATCTGCTCGTTCCTCATACCTCAGAGGCGTTGAAGCTGTAAATCCTCTTTTTGTGTCCGACTGGAGAGGGGAGAGAGAGAGCAGCGCAGGAGTTAGCCGCTAATGTGCGTGTCATTTTGTCAGCCTGCCACACCCAAGGCCCCTCCCGGCCCCTCGGCCTGCCAAGAGCGCTGACTAGTTTCCGTGCCTAGCATGCTGCTCAGCCTGTGGGCCTGTGAATCACACACACACACACAGGCAAACATACACACTAGCACACATAGAACATATGCACACTAAAACACACACCCACAAAAATCACTAGAACACATGCACACTAACACACTCACATGGACACATAAATTCACATATGGGTAGATATACGCACTCACTCAATACACACACACACACACACACACACACCCACAATCAAACAGGAAGGCTTGCTGTGCGCTCAAAAGCCCAGTATTTCTTATTTGGCTTCAACAAAACAAGTGGATTTACACCCTCGCCCTGAGGTAAAGAACAGTCCAATAAATAACTTCCCAGATTGATCCCAACTAATTGACTTTGTTGTTTGTGTATGTGTGTGCGTGCTTCGTCTTTCGTTTGTTTAAACAAAGAAAGAGGTCGAATGAGTTTGCACAACAGGTTTGTGTACCGGTATATGCGTGTTAAAACAAAAATGTGAGTGTGTGTATGTGTGTTTGTTTGTGTGTGTGTGTGCATATTGACTGTGGCACCTACTGCTGTTCTGGAGCCTGGAGTGAGAGACACACTTGCCTCCCTATCAGATATCAAGGTGGAAAGCTCAAACAGAAACCTAGCTGAGACGGCATACTCAACACCCGCTACCCAACTTGCTCGCTCACACACACACACACACAGGGGCAAGCATACACACACACGCTCACAGACACACAAAAGAAATGTAACCACAGATCTATGGAGTTCTCAGATAGCAGAAACCTCTAGAGCAGCAGCCATCACCACCGCCGAGGCTGTGGCTGCGACTGACAAAGTGACAACCCAAGACAATCGGAGAGCAGTGGTACAGTTTAAAGGAGTCGAGCTGCTCTTTGAGCGGACGGTTATTTCTGGAAGCACCTGAAGTTCTCGCAACTCCCTTCTACACACACACACACACTCACATACTCACACGTTCTCATACACACAATTGCACACACTCAGGTAACCATACAAACACATTCAGGTTCACACACATCTATACACATACACACACACACACTCTTGGAACACTAAAATCTTCATTCGTTTCCAAAAGTATCTTAGATCATCCCCTTCCTGTAAAAAAAGATCTTCATAACTTTATCTTGCACAAGAAAAATGCTAAAGATAATAAAGCCATCTTTCTTAGTCATTTTCTCATATCTGTAGACTGACAGTGTGCCTTTGCAAAGGTGCAGCATAGTTTCTGTCAGGTGGGGGGGTTATGAAGCCATTTGGGTCATGCTGTTTTGGTGTTGTCATGGAGCTTACTGTATTGCCTTGGATGACCCAAGGCCATTGAAGCTGAGTGAGTTAGCAAAGATATTCTCCTTTATGAAGGGAGGGTTTGGATTTATTTGTAATGGTATTTCTGCCTCTCTCTCTCTTAGTATCGCTCCCAAAACATTCCAGAAAAATAAGAGTTGATGAGATTTTTTTTCCCTATATATAATTGAGAAAATTGTTGGAGAAAAATATCTCTCCCCTCTCCAAAACTAAAAAGGGAATCCTGTACGATTTGAATAATGAGGCTTTTAAAAGAAACTTAATAGCTTCAGATAATTCTCATTTCTCTCTCATCTCTCTAGCTCCCCTACACCCCCCCCCCTCCCTCACACACACACACACACACACATATACACACACACACACACCCTCACCCTGCTTTTTCCCAACCCTAAGTGAGCTAGCACTGAAAATAGCCTGGTCCGACTGCTGCTACTGCTCAGCACAAGTGGTTATTATAACGCCAGGCTTTAATTAGCCAGGGAAGAGCCTCTCTCTCTCTCTCTCTCTCTCTCTCTCTCTCTCTCTCTCTCTCTCTCTCTCTCTCTCTCTCTCTCTAAATATCATGCAATAAAGATGTGAAGGAGCAGCCATGAAATTGTAATTAAAGATGGGCCGGGGCTGTAGAAGGCTCAGCCTGCTTGTATGGCCATGCTGATTTCCACGCAAGCAGTTAGTCTGTCTCTGTCTCTGTGGTGCAGGACCCTGTGCATAGCCAGGGGCAGTAATGTGATGCTGGGAAGGCGGGGGGGGGGGGGGGGGGGGGGTAGGAGGGAGAGGCAGAGGCACACTGGGTGTTCCTCTGTAAAAACTAAACAAGAGATTAAAAACAAAACAAAAAAATACAACCTCCTAACATTTGCAGACTTGTTAGTAATAATACACTAGTCGAGATGAATGGAGGTGCAGAGAGTTGCACGGTTGGCTTCAATTCACATCTGTGTTTGTCCAACTGTCCCTGTAACCCCCTAATGAATACACATACAGACACGCACAGAGATACATAGCACACACACACACACGCACACACACATTCCGTTCTGCACAATGCTGTAGAGATCATACAGAGCTGAATCCTCCATCCGCCGCCTGTGAAGATGGAGAGAATGAGATTGAGAGAGACAGAGTGGAGCTGATGAGAGTGGGGGAGAGTGTAAGAGAGATGGAGACTACAGCCTAGCCTTGAAAAGCACATCTCACTCACTCTGCATTTGGATTTAAACATTTTAATGAGGTCTGCCAGCCCTTTGAACAGAACAGAGAGTGCTGGCACTATCATGCCTCGGAGTGTGTGTGTGTGTTTTTGTGTTGTGGGCATATAGGCTGTTTGAAGACTTTATTTTTGCAGGGATGTGAGTGTGTGTGTGTGAATGTTGTTTCCTGGTCCGTGGGAACTGGGTTTTTGCATGTAAATAATATTTATCTGCAGGTGTGTTGGGGAGCTACATCGGGTGCATGTTTAGGGTTGTGTGTTCATACATGCATCTCCCAAATAGTATTCATGGCAGTGTTTTTATTCTCTAAATGCCATGCCCCAGATACTGTCAATGCCTGTCCTAACAAACAATAAGTCCGGCTTTCCGAGACAGAATATAAAAATTAATGTTTATTATATTTGTATTATTAATTATGCAGCTGGGAGACCACAAAATAGAAGATTTTGGGGGAGATAACAAGTAGAGGAACAAAGTGTGCTTTCAAAGGCCCTTAGTGGCAAGGCCCCATCCTGCTGCTCCGCAGCAGAGTTGTTGGCAGGTTGTGGGTATCAAAGAGTAATCAAGCGTTGTCTTTGTGGTCTTTTTTTTTATTATTATTTATTTTTCCCAACAAATTGAAGTAGCTTCTTTTCATGAAAAGAAAAACTGAATCATTTCCAACTTCATAAACCATTAGTGACGCCTAGCTAACACATGCACACACACACACAATCATGCACACACATTTACATCACTTAATAAGAATTGAAGTGTTCCTTCAAAATTGACAATGTTATCTGACATTCGCATTCCAATTAAAATGCCTTTGACATGCAAGACTGACTGATAGCAATATTTCACGAGCCTATAGAGTTAAATGATACATATATGGGAAATGATATATGTGTATGAAATAATAATATATGCATTGTCATTGATTACACATGTCACAGCAGTTTGTTATCCTAAATGGTACATTTTGTCCACTGAACATTCTCAGTATTCCCCTGCATCAAGCCATTTTTAGTTTCCTCTTCTATTTTCCCTTCCTTCGGTTTGGGAGACGTCCGCACTAACCTGCCACTTTCCAAGAAGTTGTGTTTGTGTGTACTGTATGTACGTGTGTGTGTGTGTGTGTGTGTGTGTGTGCTCCGCGCTGTCCCAGCAGCCTGGGGATAGTTTCGAGATGGAGCACGCCTCGCTGGGCAATCAGCGGGAGTGGACTCAGGATGGAGGCAGGGACGTCACTACTGCCTGTGACCTGTGGCTCTCTGTGTGTGTGTGTGTTTGTGTTTGTGTGTGTGTGTGTGTGTGTGTGTGTGTGTGTGTGTGTGTGTGCGTTCTTCCCCTCTGCAGGAGGCCTTCATAACGGGGCTGCACGCCGAGACCACCTACTCGGTCACTGTGGCGGCATACACCACCAAAGGAGATGGAGCACGGAGCAAAGCCAAAGTGGTCGTAACGCCTGGTGCAGGTGTGTGTGTGTGTGTGAGAGAGAGAGAGAAAGAGATGGGGGTTCTGGCAGTTTGCTTTTGGGGATTGGGGGTGGCTTTTTGTGTCCTTTGAGTTTAGTTAATGAGAAAGTAGACAAGACAGTTTGGGTTCGTGCAGAGTTCAGACCACTAAGGTGTGTGTGTGTGTGTATGTGTGTGTGTCTGTGTGTAATAGACTACATTGTGACATGCTCTAAGCAGACAGCTCGCGCCTCACGGTAGCAGCTAACTTTTTTTTAATGTATTAATGTGATAAACCCAGAGACAGCTCAAGAGCCCCTCCGTGGTCTCCAAGTTCAACTTTCGGTAAATGAAAGCAGATCGGGAAACAAGCCCATATGAAGATTAGCAGCACGTCTTCAGGAGCTTTGTAGCTGTCAGGATGGCTATCCCATTGACAAAAGCAGATTAATAGTGCTGCTTACAGTAGATGCGCTGCAGTGATATTAGTGGGGCTATCATCCCTGGGAAGAGGCGCCGTAGTGGCTTAAGTAATTGACAGGATATGCTAGTGCTTGTATTACAGAAACACTTCAGCCTGATGCTCGCCCTTATTGGTGGGATTGATATAGCTCTTAACCAGTTGAATGGGAGTTCTTTAACACAGAGTGGTTTGTAGTGTGTTCACATTTTGAGGTAATGGTTATAGTTGTAATAAAAGTGATATTATTAGTTAACAGAACACTCCAGACAGTGGTGATTCAAACTTCAATATCTTAAATGTGCCAAATCTGAAGTTGATTTAAGAGATACAGCTTAACTTGGATTGTATTGTGGGCTAATGCATTTGGATAAATATTATGCATAAACAGGGACACTGCCTTTCAAATGTTTGGGGTCACTTAGAAATGCCCTTGTTTTTGAAGGAGCTAAAAGCCATTAAAACAACACCAAATTAATCAGAAATACAGTACAGTGTAGACATCATTAATGTTCTAGGTAACTATTGTGGCTTGTAATGGCTGATTTTCAACGCAATATCTGCATGTGTCCAGTGTTCAGAGGCCCTTTATCAGCATCAATTCATCCAAAGTTCTCATGGCACATTACGTTCGCTAGTCTAAATGTTTGCTAGTAACTGATCATTATAAAAACCCTTTTGCGGTTATGTAAGCACATCTGACAGTGTCTACAAGGTTACAAGGAGGTTTATTTGTCACATACATAGAAATACTGACGTAAAGCATGTAGTGAAATTTCGTTTGGTGTTTAGTAGCTTTTTCTGTGCGAGTGTGAAGAAAGAAAGATCAAGAAATATTTTTTAATTAATAGCAAGAGAGTGTCTAGTTTAAGAACCAGACGCCTCATAGGTAGGACTTACAAAATAATAGTGTCGACATCAACAGAAAAGGTGACTTCAGTATGCTGACCTTCTAGACAGGGCTGTAAAGAGAAAGCCATATCTCAGTTTGGTCAATAGCAATAAAAGACTAGCCAAAAGTACACAGACAAGTCAACAGAAGAAGACTGGCGGAAGAAGAAAAGTGTTATGAACAGACAAATCTATTGTGTTCAGATCACAAAGAAGAACATTTGGGAGACCCCAACCAAATGTTTGACGAGTTTCTGACTCCATCTGTCAAGCATGATGGAGGGAATGTGATGGTGCAGGGCTGCTTTTGGGGGCAGTAAAGTGGAACATTTGAACAGGATAAAGTGAATCTTGAAAAAAGACATTTGCAATGTCACACCACACCCTGTGGACGGCACATGGTTGGAGACATTTTCCTGCAAGAAAAAAGGCAGTGACCCAACGCACAGCTCCAAAGAACACATGAACCATGTAGGCAAGAAGCAGACAGCTGGTACTCTGCCTGTAATGGAGGAGAATAAACATTTCTGTGACCCTCAGCCTTTTGAACGGCAGTGTATATAAGCAAAAAGATTAAATAAGCAATAACATCAATATATGTGCATATGCTGGGGATTCACTGCATAGGCCTACATATAGTTTATGCCCACGTGCATATAATATATAGCAGCGGTTCCCAAACTTTTTTCCCCGCGTACACCCAGCATTCGACGCATAAAAACGTAACACATTCTATTGAGGCATTCCATTGAGGCATCATGTTTAATTAGCCGTCCTACATGATAACAAATAACAAAATCAACACCGGTGGTACACGTGCCACAGTTTGGGAATCCCTGATATATAGAGTGCGAAAATGTTATTAGATAGGATAACTGTTTGATAAAGACCCTTTCAAGAGAGTTCCATTATCAGCATCATAGTTGGCCCCGAAAGGCTTCCGTTTTAACATTCCATATGTTATCTTAATGCAGAGGAAGTAGATTAGAGCATTAGAGTAAATAGAACGTTCGAGCATTGTTTTTGTTTTTATTTTTGGAAGGTTCTATAGATTGATTGATTGATTGATTGATTGATTGATTGATCTCTGTACACTGCGTAGTGCCAGGGAAGCCCACCATGCTGATAAGCACCACTATCGGCAACACGGCCCTGATCCAGTGGCAGCCTCCTAAGGACATGGTGGGCGAGCTGATGGGCTACCGTCTCCAGTACAAGCGCGAGGAGGAGCGCGACTTCACCGTGCGGGACTTCCGCAAGACCGACGACCACTTCACCGTCACCGGCCTGCACAAGGGCGCCACCTACCTGTTCCGGCTGAGCGCCAAGAACCGCGCGGGCCACGGCGAGGAGTACACCAAGGAGATCAGCACGCCCGAGGACGTGCCGGGCAGCTACCCGCAGAACCTGAGCGTGGTGGGCCTCACCACGACGACCACCACTCTGGCGTGGGAGCCCCCGGCGCTGGCGGAACGCAACGGGCGCATCGTGCAGTACGTGGTGGTGTACCGCGACATCAACAGCCAGCAGAACCGCACCAACAGCACGGCCAACACCACGCTCACCGTCCAGGGCCTGCAGCCGGACACCACCTACGACATCCGCGTGCGGGCTTTCACCAGCAAGGGAGGAGGACCGCTCAGCCCCAGCATCCAGAGCAGGACCATGTCCACCTCCGTGGCAGGTGAGACCCGCAGAGGAAGAGTAGGGGCCTTACACACACACACACACACACACACACTCACCTCAGTGGCAGGTGAGACCCGCAGAGGAAGAGTAGGGGCGTTAGGGGGAATAGCCTGGAGCAGTGGATCGCAAGGTTTTGTACACACACACACACACACACACACACACACATACACACACACACACACACATACACAGAGAGAAAGAGAGAGGCACACACATACACACAGGTGCTTGTACACATACTCGCACTCACTCACATGCATACACACAAGCTAACTGTATACTCCCACACACCTACACGCACACAAAGATGCACGTGCATGCACAAGTTTATAGACACATACACACACACACATGCTCACACACCGTTGTGCATGCACTCATGCACTTACATACCAGCTCGTATAAACACATAAATGATACAAAAGTCAGGTACATACAGGTCTGCAAAGAAAGATTTCCAAGTGTTTGACTCTCTCTGTTGGCATGCCTCCTGGTCAAGCCTGTACAACTTATCCCAGAAATGCAATCATATACACACACACACGCACACACACACACCCACACTAACATACACACAAAAGCAATATATCCCTGCATTCATGTTTTTTTTTTTGTTCAGGCCTGAACTAGCTCACCTGCAGTCAGTCTCACTAAACACTATCACAATTCATCTACCTGGCTACACACACACACACACACACACACACACACACACACACACTCACACCAAACAGATGGTAGTTGAGGAGAACAGATGCATTGCTTGTGGAAGCTGATGGTAAGTGGACCGCGGCGTCTTAACCAGTGCAGCGTAACCTGTGGGTCTGTGCAGGCCTTCTCTCTCTCTCCATCTCATTCGTGTTCACATTAGTCCGCACATATGCTGCGATGAGAGAGAGAGAGAGAGAGAGGGGGGGGGGGGAGAGAGAGGAAAAAAGCATCCTTTTTTTTACATGGTCTGTTTGGAATCACTCCTTTTCTGCTTAGCCAGCTCTTCCGGCTGAGTTCACGTTCACCTTTCTGTGAGACAGCGCACACCTTGATAAAGGCGCCGCGATAATTTCTTTCCCCTTTTTGTGTGCGTTGAAATGTAAAAATGGGGGGACATTCTGGTATTCCATCTCTTGCCTCCTTGTCTTGACACCAGAATGGCTTTCTCTGAACTCTTTTTTTTTTTTTTCCACATCTCATCAAAGACCGTTTTTCCTTTTTTTCCCCCTTTCCTTCCTCTGGGGAAAATGCCTTTCTTTGTGTGCAGCCCTTTTTTATTGCTATTCTCCCAGAGTCCTCAGTGTGTCTCAGTCGGAGGCGATCAGCTCCAGCGTGTGGGTAGGAACAGAGATGGAACGTGCCCTAAATAGCTGCCGGGGGCCGTTTCCTGTTCCTGTTCCACACGCGCTCATCGGTACGCTGCCCGGTGCACCGGCGTCTCGCTGCTGCTGCTGCTGCTGCTGCTGCTGCTCCTGCGGCTCAGCGCGTCTGGTCTGCTTCATCATGGCCGTCAGCGAGTGCTCAGACGAGACTCAGATCGCTGGGACGTGCCTGAGACGACTCTGTCTCACTGTCTCACCCGGATGCCTGTCTGCTCACTTGGTTTCTCTCTCTCTCTCTCTCTCTCTCTCTTTCTCTCTCTATCTATCTATCTCTCTGTCTGTCTGTGTCCTGTCGTTCTTTCAATCCTTTTGTCTTCTCACACTGCCACTGTCTCCCTTCACACACACTCCAACTGACTCCCTCTGTCTGTGCCCCCCCCCCCACCCTTCTCTTTCTCTGTCAATCCTGCAGAGTTTACCAAAAACTTTGGCGTGAAGGCTGTTATGAAGAGCTCTGTGTTGCTGACATGGGAAGTCCCGGAAACCTTTAAGTCTCAAGTGCCTTTCAAGGTAAGGTCCCTGTGATGGGCTGAAGGGCGTCGAGCACCAGCAGGGGCTCACAACGGGGATTAGGCTGAGATTACGCTCCCAGGGATGTGGACAGGAGCCGCCAGTAGAAGGCGCTTTGGGCTCCATCTCAGTAAGCCTAGGCTAGGCTAGGCTAGGCAGGCAGACGGGGTCATCCTGCCAGGCTCTGTTCAAGTCATGCTGCATGTTCCTTCTCGTATTCCCCCAGCATAAAAAATGCAGCTGGAGACTCTTAAAGAAAGAGTTGCTGGGTAAAACAGTAAATAGGCTTTATATAGAGAGGCCACTAAGGACCTCCATCTCAGGCTATTTGCTGTGGATAATGTAGTTGTTATAACAGTGTTACTAAGTACTTATAAAGTTGTTATAACACACTTGTATATAGTTACTAGTTTCCACGTAAATATTTGGGTATCTGTGAATGATGAGGATAGTGATGTCTGAGCTACACTAAATGCCAGCGTCATCATCTGCAGCATATTTTAGGCGTTGAGTCAGATCCTTTGGCTGTGGCCATACAGTTTTAAGACCAGCATTGGTCCCATGAGTGTAATGAACCAGCACAGGAGAACTGATCTCACAACAGATGTCCAGTGTAGTGGACTGCTAACACTGAATGCTAACTGCTAATCACTGCTAATCCATTGACTCTAGAACAGATGTTCAGTCAGGAATGCTAAGGCAGAATGCTAACTAATGCTAATGCTAACCTTGCCGTTGTCTGTGTGGTCAGATCCTGTACAACCAGCAGAGCGTGGAGGTGGAGGGCCACCAGCGGAGGAAGCTGATCACGCGGCTGCAGCCTGACACCGACTACTCGTTCGTGCTAATGAGCCGGGGCAGCAGCGCTGGTGGGCTACAGCAACAGGTGTCCATCCGGACCGCGCCTGACCTTCTCAAGACCAAACCAGCGCTCCACACTGGTGACCAAGACGAGGGCGGCAAGCTCACGGTCACACTGCCCAAAGTCCAGAGCACCACTGTCAAGTGAGTACAACTATACACCGCTTCAGAACTGACATCAACCAAGCTATATGTATTGTTCCTAATGATGAGTGAACGTTGACGATGAATTGAAAATCTCATCATTGAACTTGAACTGCCATTGGTGTTGTCACAAAGACACACACACACATACACATCATACACACATACACACAAACAGACTCACACACACACTACACACTAGGTGTAACCCCTATTTAGCTGTTAATGTGAGAAGCCTATATAGGGCAGACGGTCATTTTATCCTCCTCGTCAGCATCACTGACTCTCCCCCTCCACCCCTCCCTCCAGTAGTAATCTCTCAGCTGCACCTTCCCTTTCCCGGCCCCTCATTGAGTCCCTCATTGCCACCTTGCAACTTCATTTCAACTCAATTAGTTCCACCATTAGAAGTCCTTTAGGACGGCACTTAATGTGAAGACCGATGTCTTCATCATTTTATCGCACCTATCACTGCCACTTGGAAGTCTCGTGAAGGCGCATCGTCTCAACCTAGAGCGGTCAACGGGAAGAGTGAAGTCTGAGGGTCAATCTGGTGGACATGCTCAGGGATGGCAGTACACAAGGACAGAGGATCTGTCTGTCAGCTCCATTCTGTATTGATGGCCAGGGATTTGGGGATGTTGGGTCAGAGATGCAGAGACGGTGTGTCTCCTACGTCATTGACCAGAGCTGGTTCTCTCTCGATCGATCAGTGCCGGCGAGGTTTCAAACATCTCAGGACAGAAACAAGAAAAACAGAAGCTCTGAACGGAATGGAGAAAAAGCTGTGTTTGAGTTGTCAAGGGGAGGGGGGGGGGGGGGATTTAAAGAATGACGTGTGGGGCAATTACTTATAGTGGCAGACAGCACGCACGCATACACTCCACCACACACAGACATATATACACACACACGCACACACTCCACCACACACAGACATATACACACACGCATACACTCCACCACACACAGACATATACACACACACGCACACACTCCACCACACACAGACATATACACACACGCATACGCTCCACCACACACAGACATATACACACACACGCACACACTCCACCACACACGGACATACACACACACACACACACACACGCACACACTCCACCACACACAGACATACATACACACGCACACACCTCACCACACACAGACATACATACACACACACACTCCACCACACACAGACATATACACACACACGCACACATCTCACCACACACAGACATACATACACACACACACACACATACACACACACACACACACACGTGTACAGCCAAGGCAAGGCTGCCAGTCGAATGGAAAGAACAACATGGCTTCCATTGCTAATGCGAAATCAATAGCGCAAGCCTCCATGCGTCGAAGAACGGCCCCGTCAGGAGTGCTACAGTAGGTTTGCTTTATTTGTCCTCGATGTCGCCACTCATAACTGCCTTGTTATTTTCCCATTGTACAGCTTCTGAGGCCATTTGAGATCACAGAGAGAGAGAGAGAAAAAGAGGAAAAGGTAGAGAGAGAGTGATGAAGAGAGAGAGAGAGAGAAGGAGAGAGCATAGCCTGAAGGTTCTCTTAAAGCTTTCTCCCATCCAAGCAGAGAAGCGCCCCTGCATGCTTCCATTCAGCGCCGTAGCAGGTTTTTAATGCGCTAGCCCTGCTGTAACATCACACAGCAATTTACCCAAGAGGTGTCGTGAAAGGAAAAGTACATGGAGAGACATAAAAGCACAAATCATGTTTTAGGAGTCTAATCTGGAGGCTGCAAGTCTAAATGAGGCCCTTATTTCAGATTGGATGTGCTGACGCACACTGGGGCTTTAATTGTGTTTCAAGTGTTTATTTCTGCCGGAGCCACTAACACCTTTACTGTGGAAGGGGATGCAACAGAAAGCAGAGGAAAAATTAATGCTCCACATCGCACTGTAAATAAAAGAAGTAATTCGGCAGGAAGTTCACAATAATGAGAATCAGGCAGCTTTGTTTGATGAAGTGAAGGAGGTTTCTCTTCTCTTTTTTATAGCTATTGAGTTGTTGTGGACATTGCTGTTTGTTGTGAGCGCGAGTGTGTCTTGAATGGAATACGCTTCTGGAGCGTGCTGGTAAGCTGGGCCCTTTAGCTGGGCCCCAGGGGCTGAGACTACTCAGCGTGAAGTGTCTTATAGGTTTACAATACAACCACAAACACTCACACTCACTCGTTCCCACAAAGAAGACACTTGCTCATAGACATACCCATACCTACACACACACACACACACACACACACATACGCACACAGACAGGTACACAGACAGTTTTGCGTACACCTGATTCCTGGCATTGGCGTACTGTCATCCGTAAACCCAAACAGAGTTTGTAGTGGAGTCTGTAGTGGATCCAGCTGTGGTGTGGCCCGGATCTGGCCCAGATGGTGCCCTTCTGCTGGGTGTGTACGTCGCACCTTAGTGCTAGTGCTCCCAGTGAAGCCGAGCGAGGGGCTTCTAATGCATGCAAGCTTCTCATATTCAGTGCTGCTCTGACTATATTTCCTCCCGTTGTAGGTGGTACTACATTGTGGTTGTTCCTGTCACCACCGATACACAGAGATGGGAGAATCCAGACGACATCGACCTGGATGAGGTGGGTTATTTGTGTGTGTGTGTGTGTGTGTGTGTGTGAGCGAGAGAGAGAGAGAGAGAGAGCATGTGCACGTGTGTGATTTTATGCAAATCTGTATGGCTCAGCTTCATAGAATGTACAGTACAGTAGCCATAAGCCCTGATGCCTCATCACGTGTAGAGAGCCTGTGAAAAGAGGGAAAGAAGCTCAACAGCTCCCCCTGTGGACGCAGCTGAAAACTGCACCTAGTCTTTGCTCTGAGACTCGTATTAAGCGGCTTTCACCAGGAGCACACCAAGACACATCAAAGACCCATCTGTTGTCACAGTTCCAAAAGCATCAGAAAATAAAAGAACACTTTGCTGTGCGATACTGATGAGTATTTTGACACACTTTATTGAAAATCTTCCTTTGTGTGTGGGGTTGGGATGGGATGGGCAGAGGCATTGATGGAAGGGAAGGCGATGTCTCTGTGTCAGCACTGTGGCAGAAGAGAAAATCTCCCCGTCATTCAATCCTGATGGAGAGCAACCGACACACTTTGAGACCCCCACTCCCTCCTTCGCCTCTTCAGAAAAAGGGCTGCTTTTAGCATTTTCGTTTCCTTTGTGTTATTAATAAAGACCTTTTGGGCTTGAACACAGCTCCTTTGCTTTCTCCTGAGTTTGCTTTCTTTCAGTGTACCGTCGTCTGCAGAAAGAGAAAAAAAAACACGGAAAGACGAAGCGAAAAGTACAACTTTAAAGTGCCGCCTATTGAATATCAAAAAAGCATCACGCTCGTAAAATAAATATGCCCAGATCCCTGGTGCCTTTCAGACAGTTTGAGCTGTTTTCTCTCCCTTAAGCACTCTGTATTTTCATCTTTTACTCTCTCTCTCTCCCTCTCTCTCTCCCTCTCTCTTTCTCTCTCTCTCTCTCTCTCCCTCTCTCTCTCTCTCTCTCCCTCTCTCCCCCCCCCCCCCTGCTGCTCTGTACTGTCTCTACTGTAGCAACAGTACAAATCATCCCATCTCCTCTGTTTTGCAGTGATACAAATTGAGGTTCTCTCCCAAGTAGGGATTTGGCTGTGCTAGCGAGATGAGATGAGAGTTGCTCTAGGACGCCGGGGGCCTGAAGGATGGCACCAGCATGTGTCTGATTCAACACTGCAGCATCTCTCTCTCTCTCTCTCTCTCTCTCTCTCTCTCTCTCTCTCTCTCTCTCTTTATCTCTCTCTGTCACTTTTTTCTCTTGCTTTCTCTCTCGCCCTCTCTGTTTCTCTTGCTTTTTCTCTTTCTTTCCTTTTTATCTCTCTCAATGACTCTTTGTCTCACCCTCCGCCTATCTCATTCTCTCTCTTTCTCTCTCTCTTTCTCTCTCTTTTTGCCTCTCTGCCCATTTCTCTCTGACTTTCTATCTTCCCTACTACATCACTTGCTTCCTTCCTTTTAGCCTGCCTGCCTTTCTCTCCCTCTCTCTTTTTCTCTCTCTCTATCTCTCTCTCTGTCTACCACTGGCTTAGAGGAGTTTGCTTGTCATGTGTAGAGGTGCAGGTGTTCACATAAGGAGGAAAAAATCATAAAAGAGATTGGGGGGGGGGGGGGGTTGACAGAGATACAGCGGAAAAAAAGGGGGAATGAACGAAAGAAGAAAGGAAAAAGAGAGGGGGAGGGAGATATCTTGCACTGTGAAGAGACAGCTGTGGAGAGGATGACTCAACCGCACGGCTGATCCAGACCTTGTTGGCAAACGTGAACATTAATGAAGTCTCTCACTCCCACAGACACCTGAGGTCCTCTAATAAAACCTGAACCCGTAACCCCCAAAGGTCACTGCGGGGTCACCAACTTGCAGTGCTACTTTGTAATGTTCAGTTGTTGCTCTTCCCGTAGAGGAAGAATGCCGAAGAAATGTGATGAATACCAAACATGCTATGGGCTTTGTGGTCAGACCAGAGTGGCCACATCCTTGACATTTTGACAGCAAGCCCTCAGTTTGAATCATAATGTGTTTATTGTGTTTTAACACAAACTCTGCTAAACTGCTAATCCCAGAATGGTGTGTGTGTGTGTGTGTGTGTGTGTGTTACAGCTCCTGGGAGCCAGCAGCACAGACCGCAACGGCGCATGGAGGAGGAGGCGACGGCGGAGCACCCAAGACTTCCTGCGGCCGTACATCGCAGCCAAGCTGGAGAGCCTCCCCGACACCTTCACTCTAGGGGACGAGAAGAGGTACAACGGCTTCCTCAACAAGCCCCTGCCCGGCGACCAGGCGTACCGCTGCTTCGTGCTGGCAGCGCTTGGGGAAAGCGACTCGGTAAGTGCTCCCTGCACACACTGGACACATGGTTATTTATCAGCCACACTGTGTGTGTGTGTGTGTGTGAGAGAGGGAGAGTCTAGGGTTGTGGGGAGTTGGCACTCACAAGAGTGTATGTCACTCAAAGGCTGCATCCCTTCAAAAACCCTTTTCAGACTGCACATGTTATGTGAGCTAGACTGTGTGTGTGTGTGTGTGTGTGTGTGTGTGTGGTATGTGTGTGTGGTGTGTGTGTGTTTTTACATGGTGTCCACGTGTCATGTGAGTCAGCCAGTCTGAAGGCGGCGGCTCCTATTGTGGATGCAGCGTCTCCAGTGGGGGAGAGGAAGCCGTCAGGCACATCCCTGTCCTCCACGCAGGCAGAAGGGTCAACCATGTCATGCACACACACACACACACACATACACACACACACACCACACACACACACACACACACACACACACACACACACACACACACCACACACACACCACACACACACACACACACACACACACACACACATACACACACACACACACACACACACACACATACACACACACACACACACCACACACACACACACACACACACACACACACACACATACACAAAGCCCTTTGGGTGACTCAGTCCTCCCACAAGGCCTTGTCTTAACACACACACATACACACACATACACAAACACACACACACAAACACACACAAAGAAAGAAGCTATACTTGCATGCACTCTCACAAGGCTATACACATGACTGCAAGCATATACACATGTCCCCTGGTCACAATCATGTGAAAGGCACCACGACAGCAACAAGAAGGTCCGTCTTTTTTTGGAACTGTCTTCATCTGAGGGCGAAAGGAAACTGCACAACACGCACACACACACACACACACACACACACACACAGCTCAGCTGTGCTTAAAAAACTTTCTCCATTCCAAATAGCCAATCACGTCAGGGGAAAGTGTGTGGATGCAGCTCAAACACTCGACTGTGTGATATTTCCCTGCTGGAGCAGCGAGGGTGGAGGGGAGGGGTGGGGTGGGGTGCGGTGTGGAGTGGAGTGTGGGGTGTGGTGTGGTGTGTGGTGTAGTTGGCTACAGAGGAAAAAGGGCATAGCAGCTTTATGTGGCTCCCAGGACTGGTAAACAAGCCGGGGAGTGTGAAATTGGATAAAAGAAACAGGCTATATAAACAGAGTGATCATTCAGAGAGGAGAGGAGAAGAGCAGGGCAGGCCGGGTGGGGGGGTGGGGGTGTAGAGAGAGAGAGAGAGAGAGAGAGAGAGAGAGGGAAACAGAGAGATGCTGAAAGGAAAGGGAACGAAGACTGAGTAAGAGACAGTGAGATGGGCAGAAGAGGAGAAACAGGGTTGGGGATGGAAAGAGACGCAGGAGGAGAGAGATTGACAGAGAGGGAGGGGTGAGAGAGAGAGAGAGAGCGAGAGAATGAAAGAGAAGAAAGAAGGAAGAAGAGAGAGAGAGGCAGAGTGGGAGAGTGAGCTAAATAGCTAAGATGAGAGAAGAGGAGACAGGGAGAGAATGATACAGAGGGAGGAAGAGAATATTTGGGGCAGCTTAAAGAGAAAGGGCGGAATGAGGCGAATGGGGAGGGATGAAGAAGAGGAGGTAGAGAGATATAGAACGAGCGAGCAAATGAAAGAGAGAAGGAGACGACTCAAGGAGGCACACAGGGGTGGAGAGGGGGAGGGAGGGAGCGGTCTGGAGCAGCAGGGTGGTGTATGGGGTGGAGAGGAGGAGGGTTTAGGCAGGGTGGTGTATGGGGTGGAGAGGAGAGGAGGAGGGTTTAGGCAGGGTGGTGTATGGGGTGGAGAGGAGGAAGGTTTAGGCAGGGTGGTGTATGGGGTGGAGAGGAGAGGAGGAGGGTTTAGGCAGGGTGGTGTATGGGGTGGAGAGGAGGCCTCTGGCGCTGGTCCTGTTCACCGCTGATAGAGCAAGAGAGGGGACTGGTGGGAGTTGGGCAGGCCCCCCCGCGTCCACGCCACTAACAGAGCTGTCAGTGTGTATAAGTCAGACAGGGTCTCTTATCACACACACACACACACACACAAGTTTTTCACTGCTGCACATTTTATAGCGTGGGTGAAACTGCAGCGTTGTGCGAGGTTTAGGCATGGCGGATGTGAGACAGAGACTGGGGGACTGCAATCTGTGTCTTCAGAACCCTGCTGTCTACACACACACACACACACACACACACACACACACACACACACACACACACTCATGTTTATTTCATTGCTCGTTGTCTCAGTTCCAGTCTGCTTTGTTTCTCACTGTTTTATCTCCTTTACTTTTTACCCAACTCTCCTGCTTGTGTATCGCATCTCTTTGTATCAGTCTCATTGGAACCCGCTCTCCTCCTCCATCCTTCTGTTCCAGTGCTTATCCTCCCTCTCTCTACCTCTCTCTCTCTTTCTGCCTCTCTCTCTCTCTGCCTCTCTCTCTCTCTCTATTGTGCTTTTTCATCTCTCTGTTTCTTTATTTCTATGAGTTTCCCTCTGTTTTTATCTTTTTTTGTCCTTCCTCTTTTCCAAATGATGTCTTTTTCACACTCTTTCTCTCTCAGACAGACACACACACACACACACGCACGCACACACACACACACACACACACACACACACACACACACACACACACACACACATAGACAGACACACACACACACACACACACACACATAGACACACACACACACACACACACACACACACACGCACACACACACACACACACACACACACACATAGACACACACACACACACACACACACACACACACACACACATAGACAGACACACACACTCACTGAGGTACACACTGGCTTGGCTGTAAACAGCATTTGTAAATCATCAGGCTGGAGGTTTGGAGAAGGGGCATTATTCACTCTGCGGGACGCGGCGGCGGCATCAGATAGTGCCACTCAAATGGATCACTCGCAAAACTTCTCCGTCTCCCCTCGGAGAATAGCTAAGTGTGTTGTTGCCTTCTCAACCCCTCAGCCCTTGTTCTCTCCCGCACGCCCGCCTGCCCCGCCCTGCCCGTACGCTCTCCTCTCATCTGCTCTCTAGTGCCACGACGGCAGTGCCAGAGGCTCCTGCCATTTCTCAAAGAAAGTTTCACTTCACGTCACCCCTGCCACACTTCCACCAAAGAGAGAGAGAGAAGAGGAAGGATAGAAACAGAGAGAGAGAGAGAGAGAGAGGAAGGGATAGAGAGAAACAGAGATAGAGAGAGGAAGGATAGAGAGAAACAGAGAGAGAGAGAGGAAGGGATAGAGAGAAACAGAGATAGAGAGAGGAAGGATAGAGAGAAACAGAGAGATAGAGAGAGAAAGGAGAGAGAGAAACAGAGAGAGAGGAGAGATAAAGGAAAGAGAGGAACATCAGAGTCGCGCTCTCTGTGTAACCGTCACAAGCTAAGCAATTGGCGCTGCATTGTGATCTGCCACTAGCTAAGCGGTTAGCATAACATTTAGCTGAGCACTCATTTTGGTGTACAGGTGAGTGAGTGCTTAGCTTAGCATTTAGCAATGTTAAGCAAAGTGCTAGATGGACTTGAATGGACATCTCAGTGATGATGCTAGCAGATCCTGTCACGCACACACAAGTGAAAGTGATGACGGCCACAGTCACTTCAAGTGAATTACGCCTAGCAAATTGTTCCATTTAACTCTATTATGTGACACACAGGCCCTGCTGTGCTGATGTCCTCTAAGCAAACAACTCACATCACTATGATAACAAGGAACCTTTTCCTTGTGTGTGTATGCGTGCGTGAGTGTGTGTGCGTGTGAGCGCGAATAGCCACATTATTGTATATGCACAATACACTTCCCTTTTGGAGAGGTTTGCAAAGGTGTGTGTTTGTGTGTGTCTTAATTGGTTTTAGTAATTGATTATAAAATGGTGCTGACGCTGACCGATGGAGCTGACCACTCCTGAAGCCTGTTGGCTTTGCTTTGATAGTGTGTGTAGGTGTGTGTGTTTGAGGGAGAGAAAGAGAGGTTGTGTACATTTGTAACGTAAATGGAGTATGATGATGAGTGTGTGAGTGTGAACAGGCCGGTAAGCTGAGCATGTGGTGTGTGTGTGTGTGTGTGTGTGTGTGTGTGTGTGTGTGTTGTGTGTGTGTGTGTGTGTGTGTGTGTGTGTGTGTGTGTGTGTGTGTGTGTGTGTGTGTGTGTGTGTGTGTGTGTGTGTGTGTGTGTGTGTGTGTGTGTGTGCGTGCGTGCGTGCGTGCCGCTCCTCAGACCCTCAGAAGTGGGCACTAAGCGTTGCGTAAGCCTCCCACCTTGACTGAGGTGCGCTGTTAGGGGTAGCAGTATGTGTGGGGTGTCCCTCCACACACACCACTGCACTTAACAAAGCCAGGCTGCTTTCACTGCAGCCCTAAATGAGACAAAGCTGGCCCCCAAACCATCAAAAACAGAATTTATGAAGTAAAATGTACAGCCCCCTCTCTCCACACACACACACACACACACACACACACATAAAGTCCACCCACCTTCATTGTGTTGCTACCTTCACCTTTGCTTACCTTCCACAATCAATGGGTTCCAGGTGCTATTTTCAGCTGTGCCACCCACAAACTATGCACCTGAATGCCAGCATTATGCCCATGCCACCCACAAACTATGCTCCTGAATGCCAGCATTATGCCCGTGCCACCCACAAACTATGCTCCTGAATGCCAGCATTATGCCCGTGCGTGAGGGTCTTTTAGCAGTAAAATGATCTTTCTATTGACCAGTCAATGAACTGAAAGCCGGGTTGCAGCAAAATCATTTTTTGCCAATAACTTTCATATCCTGGCTCACGGCTTAATCTGTGCTGTTGTCTGTAACCTCTGAATTACTTCTGTTTTGCCTCTCCATTCGGTAACCTTTGCATTAGTATAAAAATACTGTAGAAACATTGCTGTATACCCTGAAACTGCATATCTTACATTATCATCATTTATTATACGGCTCTTCACAATGCAAGTAGAATGCTCCATTGACTTGAATGGGATTTCCGAAAGTTCTAGCGGTCATTATTTCTTGGGAAAGGACCTGAAAACAAGAATGACCGCTGTCAATGGCAACGGAGTTTGCGCTTGGAACTTCATTCAAAAGTGAAAGCAGACGGTTGAACAGCTGTGTTCTAAAGAATGTTTGATTCAAGTTCAGCGTGTGTTGCGAACTATTTGTTTCTCAGCAAAAGCCACGACGAAACGGTAACAAATAAGTGTAAAGAGACATATCATGGAGTTTATTTTTTCGTTTTGGCAAGTAGCCGTATAATAAGCGGGATAATGTATAGAACGCCGGTCATTATGGGAAAATAAGCCCCTTCAGGGCAAAACAAGACCCCTCCGTTGGCGCGTCGGGGTCCGGTTCGCCCTGTCGGGACTTATTTCCCCCATAATGACCGGCGTTCTATACATTATCCCTTACATATGTTATCCTGCTGCCATACAGTTGCCCTTGAACATAGTTGTCATTGAGAAGTTTAGTCTAAAAGGCATCCATTCTTGGTCGTTGCATGTAAACAGTATAGCTTAGACACAGTATTCCTTAGGAAAAACAACGTTTCATGTCCAATGAAGTAGGAATTGTGTTAGGTTAGTTTTAGGGTAACTCATGATCAAGGGAGATGATAAAATATAACAGTAACAGAAGTTTTGTTTGTTTACAGCAAACTTGCGTTGGTTGCACCTGTACCTAACATGGTTTGATGTGCCACAGTCACATCAAAGCATTTATCCCCTCCCCATCAAACTGCAGACAAAGTTGTGAATCATTCCATCTTTTATTTTTCCCTTCCTTCTTTTTATGTCATGTTCTCTTTTCCCTCTCATGACACAAACGTGTGTGTGTGTGTGTGTGTGTGTGTGTGTGTGTAGCTTCCAGAGCCCCCTGTGTGGGGGCCGAGGGTCTCCGCCCTCGGTGGTGTGTGCCACTCCGTGCCTCTCTCTCGCTTGCTGTCACACACCCTCAGACGCTGTGACGCTAAAGCGATTTGTTTGTTTGTTTTCGGAGGGGGAGCTTGTTGTCAGTGCTCGGCTTTGAAGATTTGCTGGGGCTCAGCCTCTGCGCTCCGTCCTGCCGTAATTGGTTAGATGGCGACATTTCACATAATTCCCACCCGGTAAAGCGGCTCGAGTGTAACAGTCAGAGCAACAGCAAGGTGTGTGTGTGTGTGTGTGTGTGTGTGTGTCAGTATGGTAACGCCTGCTTAACGTAAACTTCTAAAGGCCAGAGTCATAAGAGTTCAGGCTAGGTCACAAGAGTTCACAGTACATTGCTCATGAAACACTTTGTAGCTCATCAGACAGGGTGGTGCTTCAGGGGGTGTAACACACACTCACAGACAAAGACACTAAAACTCTCTCTCAAACACACACACACACACATACACATACTATCAAAGCCCAAAGGTGAATCAGATTGAACCAGCACATCAAAAGCCATGGACATCAATGAACTGCTTATAATGATTAACCTTGCTCGTCCTCACAGTCAGGAAGTGCACAGTTTGCATTGTAAACCTTAGGTGATGTTTGATTGGCACAAACAAATCATCGCTATTACAAAATCAAAGTCATACTTAGTTTTAATAGTGAGGTTCAAAATCAGTTTATTTGAATTTGTATTTAATTCATTATATTGCTAGTATCAACAGTCTAAAACTCTGTAGTTACGGTACTTTTTTATTCAGGTTTATACATTCTGGAATTAATAATGATAATACTGTAGGTATAATAACAATATTGATGATGATCATAACAATAATGATTACAAATTGTTTTAAACCCTAATTTTAAATAGAAACAGGCCATATCACCAGGCGAAGATATTATTTTGTGCAACACTCTCAAGGAAAACTTCTCAATCCTGATTCAGTCCATGTTTGCTGGCGCTGAATTCCTCTCAAGTAGCCCAAGCAGACGCCGCTTGTGAATTTCTCTGAAAAGTGTATGGCTAACCTTGCAGCTATAAGCATTAAACAGCAAAATGTTTTTGAGGTGCCACATGCATGATTATTTCAGTTGTTTTGACAGTCGTGTGGTTATTTCACGTCTCTCTCTCTCTTTCTCTCCTCTCTTCTACCTCTTCTTTTCCACCAGAAGACGTTTGCAGCGAGCCCGTTCTCTGAGCCAATGGCGGTGAAGCTGCCCAACGGGATGTCCCGGACCTCGGAGGACCCCGAGATGCTGTGGGTCATGGGCCCCGTGCTGGCAGTGGTCCTCATCATCATCATCGTCATCGCCATCCTGCTCTTCAAGAGGTGACGGTCCACTCTCTTTTCAGACCCTCCCTAAAACACATCCCCTCCTCTCCACTCAGTCAGAGATGTTACAGTAATTTCCTGTGTATTAGCCGCATTGTGTATAAAATCGCAGGACAGTGTTTTATACAAGTTGAAAGAAACAAAGCCATATTAATACCATATTAACTGCCCCCATGTATTAACCTCATAGCTGAAGAAATTTTGCAAAATCAACGTATAAGCCACGGCTAATAGTTGGGAAATTACATGCAGTTAGCGGATGATCTAGCCCGATTGAGCTAGCGCTGGAACATTGGTTGCTTGACAGGTGATTTGAGCATTTAAAAGTCTTACTGGATCGTGGCTAAAATGAGCCCAATATCGCACAGTATCTGCTCGACTCAAAACACATCCCTCCACTCAGAGATAGTAGACAGTAGATGCTCGGGGAGCCCAACTGGTAAAACCATAGATATAAAACACAGTGGTGCTAACACAGAGGTCATGGATTCGGTTCTCCATGAGGGAACACGTGTTCTAATACAAATGTACAGTATATCTGTATAGTGCTTTTTGGGTGGATCTGCAAAATAAATAAGTGTGAATTCAAGTTATTCCGAGATTCTAAGCAAGATGGGGCATCGGAAAATGACCACAAAGGCATCAACAACAGTGTGGAGCTTGTTCATCACCTTGGGCAGCCTGATAGAACTCTGTCCAAGTATTGCATTAGGCCTCGCCACTGCTGCATCTCTGCCTCCACGCTGATCTCCGCCTTACCCTTAAATCTTTTGCCAAGCTCCAAAGCCATTATCGGATCGGATGTCTCACCAGTGATGTCTTCATTCGTTTTTTTTGTTAAGGATCTCGTCCGGAGGTGCAATCCCAAAGCAACATGGAGACCCAGTATTTGCTTTGGCACTTTTTAATTAGGGGGCCCGGTTGCCATGGAGGGTGTTTTTACGCGGAGGATGTTTTGTTGTTTGTTTGTTGTCGTCGTTTGGCCCTGAGCGGGCCATGGGAGGGCTCGGCATGGCCTCCCATGGCCCCCCCTCTTGTCTCTGGCTGCCACGCTAGCGCACTGCGACTGTCCTAGGGCAAGACAGAGGCCTGTGCTGAGTCACATCATGCTCTCTCTCTTTCTGTCTCTCTCTCTCTCTCTCTCTCTCACTAGCCTGGCGCTAGCTCTGCTAATAATGACATCTCTGCTGGGATGCACAGCCTGGCTGCTCCCTGTCCCGTTGTGTTGCAGTGGATGTGTGTGCCAGTGGCGCTCTCTCTCTCTCTCTTTTTCTCTCTCTGCCTCTGTATTTATTCCACTAGTTTTCTTTTTTTTATCTTCTTCAATATACTTCTTCCTTCCCTCAACTCACTTATATTTGGTTAGTCTGCCTTCCTCTCTTCCATCATTCTGTCTTTCTCTCTGTCTCTCTTTTTTCTTTCACTTGCTTTTTTCAGTCTAGATCTCTCTGTCTTCCTTTTTCAGTGTCCCTCCATCTTTATTTTTGTCTTTCACTTGTTTTCTTTGGTGTCTCTCTCTCTCTCTCTCTCTCTCTCTCTCTCTTCCCCCTCTCTATCTCTCTCCCTCTCTCACCCCTCTCTCTCTCTATCTCTCTCCCTCTCTCTCTCTCTCTCTCTCTCTCTCTCTCTCTCTCTCTCTTTTCTCTCTTAAGCCCACTGACTTTACTTCCAAAACCCATTAGTAGCCCGTGACATTTCTTAGAAGAATTGCCTGATTAACTCATGCCCCCTTTCTTTGTTTTCTCTGCTCTTCTCTCCTCCGTTTCTATCTGTCCGTAGCTCTATCTGCCTCTCGATCTCTCGCTCTTATCCCCACTTCACCTGAGTCTTTCTCTAAAGGACAAGAGATGCCCTGGCCATTTCGCACCGTTCCTCAGCAAGGGCACGGTGCTTTAAAGAGCTTCGGAGACGAAGCTGTTGTCATTGAGTGCTAAACCGTTCATGCAGATTTTTCTCTTTTCTTTGTTCCCCAAGTGCCCCTCCACTGGATTTAAACCTAAAGTCCGCATTGACCTGAGCTCCATCCAGTGTGTGTGTGTGTGTGTGTGTGTGTGTGTGTGTGGAGAAATAATACTCTACAACAACTGTGAAGCATTCAAGGCATATTTATTTAACAGTCAAGAGACATGAAAGGAAATTAAATAAAGAGGAGAGATGGAATAAAGGTATGCTGCATGCAGCAGCCCTGAATAAGTCATAGATGACATGTTAGGGAAGGCCAGCCTGCCGGTTGCCTAGCGTCCTCACGTTGAGCCTCCTTCATCTCAGCAGTGAAATGGAGAAAGACCACACACACTCCACACACCTTTTATTTTTCCCTTCCTTCTTTTTGTGTCTGGAGAGCTCGGGAGATCTCGCTACTCGCTGTCTGTCTGCTCCTGGCCTCTCCTGCTCCGGCTCCCGCTCCCGCTCCGACAATACCGTAAAACTTTCACCTAATGAGTGTTTCGCTAATGGTGTGACCTTTTTCGAAATTAAAGAACACAAAGTTTATTGGAGCTGACAGAAAGGCTGGCCTTCTTCCTCTCCCTGGGAGGAAAGTAATGAAAATCCGATGCTTCTGAAAGAAGCCGCCGGCCACTGGAAAAAAAAAAGCTAAGTGTGTCACCTGGCCTTATAAAGAAAATGTAGGAGAAAGCAGAAGGCAGCTAGCTTCCCTTAATGGGTTTCTCCATCTTTCCCTCCCTCTCTGTCTTTATGTCTTTTCTTTTTTTCTTCTCTGTTAAAATATACCTCTTTGTCCTCATTTCATCATATCTGCATCTGTGCTGGCTGATTCCCCCTGTTCTCCCCTCCTTTCCTCCATCTTCACTGGCCCTAGCCAGAGGGCCTGTGGTTCAAAGCCGTCAGTCTCCAAAACTGCTGTGTGTGTTGCCTCGGCCCGACGCGTGTTGCAACAGCAAACCCACAGCCAGTGATCTGGATTCACCTGCGCGGCTGAAAAGCCGAACCCGCTGCATCACCTCCCGATTCCCCCATCAGCACCCGCAGAAGGGTCGCTAACGACAACGAGTGGTGGTGATGACGCGCGAGCGCCCCAGAAGACTGACGCGAGCGCCAGCGAAATCTCCGGCCCACCTTTTTTCCCCCATACCGATTCCACTGCCTCAGGTGCCAGCCTCCTCCTTGTCCTCCTCTTCCACTTCTTCCCCCTCCTCCTTGTCCTCCTCTTCCACTTCTTCCCCCTCGTTTTCTGCTTGTAAAGGAGGGAAGCCTTGTGAAGAGAGGGGGGGGAAAAACGATATTAGAAAGACTGAAAAAATGGAAGAAAGTACGTGTTTAAGATTATCACAGCAGCAGGGATTTAGATCCGGGGCCTTCGGAGGAAAACCTCATTTTCTAAATGTCAGCGCAGACATCTGAATAAAGTCGGAGGCTGAGGGAAATAAGGAGAGAGGGAGATGGTGTGTGTGTGTGTGTGTGTGTGTGTGTGGAGGAGGGGAGAGGGTGCGGTAAGTAAAGAGCTCGTAAGTCAGGTGCTGTTACCGTCCTCCATACTGACTGGGGAGGGAGAGGGTGGGGGGTGCTGGGTGGCATCTGTGCTTGCTGACAGCCTATAATTTAATCTTCTTTTTCTCCCTGTTTTTCCCTCTCCCTCCCTCTCTCTTTCTCTCCTCCTCTACCTATCTGTCTTCTTTTCTCCACTTCACCTGTCTCCTTTCCTTGTCTCTCTTTTGCACTCTCTCCCTTTCTCCTCCTCTGCCTATATATCTGTCTCTGAACTTTACTCCTCTTTACTCTCTCTCTCTCTCTCTCTCTCTCTCTCTCACTCCCTCTCTCTCCCCGCTGTGCACCTGTACTTTTTTTTTCCTGTGGACACAGCAAACAGGAAAGGTGGGTAATGTGTTTTTGCTTTTGCTCCCTCACTCCCTCCCTCTCTTTTTCTCTCTCTCTCCTTCTGTGTCTGTGCTGTTTTGCTCCCTTTCTCCTTTCCTCCCCCCCTCTCTCTCTCTCTCTCTCTCTCCCCCCCCTCTCTCTCTCTCTCTCTCTCTCTCTCTCTCTCTGACTGTACTGTTTTGCTCCTTCTCTCTCCCTCTCTGTCTCTCTCTCTCCCTCCCTCTCTCTCTCTCCTTCTGTGTCTGTTCTGTTTTGCTCCCTCTCTCCTCCCCCCCCCTCTCTGTCTCTCTCTCTCTCCCTCCCTCTCTCTTTCTCTCTCTCTCTCTCTCTCTCTGACTGTGCTGTTTTGCTGCCTCTGCGGCCCCTGCTGTCCGTCTCGTCCCTCACTGTCAGCCTCCCGCAGGCCCAGAAGAGGACCCTGCGTTTGACTGATGCCATTGTTCATGTCACCGTGTGTGCTGTGGCTCTGTCACATACCCGCTATCTCTATGATGGGCTGGGTTTAGACGTGATTGTGTTTGTGTGTGTGTTTGTGCATGTGTGGTAGCCATACTTTGAGGGTGGTAGAATGATGGTAAAAGGTAGGCTACTGACTACAGAATGAAAGACAATGTGTGTGTGCTAGTTATTGGTTCATGATATCCTAATATCATCCTCAAATTAGGGCCTTTTTGTGTGTGAATGTTTACATTGTGTTGTTCAATGTTGTCTGCTGAACCATATAATCCATTCCAAGCCAAAGTACAGGAGGATCTAAGCTATGAATCCCAATTCTTAAATCTCATTTCAAACACTGAAACTGTATGTGTATTGATATTTGACAAGTAAAAGCTTCCCCTAACACCCACAAGCATTTGACCCAAATGTGTGCCCTGTCACTCTCTTTGTACACTTTTACCCTTGCCCAGATTAGCAGGATTAGCAGGTTTGCTACCAACGCGACTGCTAACATCTGCTTTTCTGGGAGGCGATAGCACAGTGGCTGCTAACAGCTGCTTTTCTGGAAGACGTTAGCATAGCAGCTGCTAACAGCTGCTTTTCTGGAAGACGTTAGCATAGCAGCTGCTAACAGCTGCTTTTCTGGGAAGAATTAGTGTAGCAATAGCAGAGCTTTGGGCCTGGCTGTCGTAATTAGCCAGCCTGGCTGACACCTGAATAAGCTGCTAATTGCGCAGGCTGTTTGTTTGCGCTCTTTGGTTGCTGGGAAATTAAAGGTTTTGGAAAGAGCACAACTCAAAAAGCTGCAGCTCCACTTTGCCTCCAGCTGTGAGGAGTGAAGAGCCACTTTTTCACACACACACACACACACACACACTCAAACTTGCACATACGGAGTAATTAGCACAGGCACGTGTGTGTGTGTGTGTGTGAAGAGACTCTGACACCATCCCAAGGTAGTGAACTTCCGTGTCAGGAAAAGTGGTGTTTACACTAACTCTGAAGGTGTGATTGCACTCTTCCATGTTTATATTTATCCTCAAGGGTTGTGTCTAGACTGCAGACGTTTTCTGCCTTGTCTATTTTCATCCACTTGATCAACACAAAACTAATAACACATCTAGAAAGGTGTGTGTGTATGCATTATATGTTATTGTGTGTGTGTGTGTGTTTCTTTGTGTGTTTATGGGCGTGTGCATGTTACGGTGTGTGTGTATAAATTTGTGTGTGTTCTGGTTTTCATGATTCCTGCATGTGTGTGTGTCTCTCAGGAAGCGCACGTCTCCCTCAACCAAAGACGAGCACTCTGCTGGGGTGAAAGACTGTCTTCTGGCTCATTCCTCCGACCCTGTGGAGATGAGAAGACTCAACTACCAGACACAAGGTGCGACAGCACACACACACACACACACACACACACACTCTGACACATCCTCTTGTGGTCTCACTTTCTCTGGTACACACTGACTTTTTCTATCTATCTATCTCTCTCTCACACACACACACACACACACACTTTCTCCTGTGATTTCTCTTTCTCTGGCATACTCACATATACACACACACTCACTCGCTTTTTTTCAAAAACTCCCTTTTTCTCTGTCTCTCTCTCCCTCTCTCGCCTTCTCTGTCTCTCTCAAACACACACACACACACAAACATACACACAAAAAGTATAGTTTCGGTTTACTATCTCAAACTGAGACAGCCTTGTCTTCTGGAGACATCAACTCAGTCCTCTTCCCACGCGTCCCATGTGCACCTGTGGCACTGACGGTAGCCTTCTGCTCAACCTCCTACTAGTTCCCTCTGTCTGCAACCTGATAACAAAGTGAGCATACAACACACTTATTCAGGACCCACACAACAAAGAGAACACACACTTATTCAGGACCCACGCAACAAAGAGAACACACACTTATTCAGGCTCCCATGTCCATCCACGTGGACCTGTGGCCCCCTCCTAATCTCAGCGTTGTGAGATTTACTTGACGTTAACAAGATGGGCGAATGCGCAACGCTCCTCTGACCCCTAATCACGATTTGACCTTCACAGACGGCTGCAGAGAACGCCCAAGTCGCATTAATCATCAAATGCGGTCGCCAAAACCAGGTCTCTCTTTCTCTCTCCGCTTGTCGTTCACACTCAGAAGACCTGGGTCATGTGTGTGAGGACAACTCTATATTTACAGTTGTGTGTGCATGTGCATATATAGAGCAGGGTTCCCATGGGTCATAGAATTTCTGGAATATCATGGAAATTTGATGAAGTCCATTCCAGACATGGAAAGTCAGGGAATTGTATATTTTTTGGGGCAGTCATAGAATATCAGGGGATTTTATTGTAGTAGTTTAAAATTTACTTGCCAAAATACATTAATATAAATCTATTTCCACACAGAACCGGTGTTTGTCTGGATATTAACTTTACTGCTTCCTTCAGTAGTTGTAATTAATCCAACTTTGTTTATTCAATGCCCATTTATTCATCTCCCGCTCTAAAAAAGTAAAAGATTCTTGAACGCTATGCGGCCGCTCTGAGATATTTTGTCGGTATGCTATATTGTACCATTCATTATAGTAAGTCATAGAAATTCTTTTTTTTTTTGTCAGGGAAAAGTCATGGAATTTTACATTTGACTTAGAGTGGGAACCCTGATAGAGAGAGGATGTGGTTTACAGCAGTGGCGGTCGCCCTGTGGCTCTATGAGTTTCATTTTTTTTTATTATTAAAAAGCAGCAAGAAACCCAGTCAGTGACATCCAGCCAAAGCGATTTACCATTTCAGAGCACAGAGGCTGACTGGAGCTAACGTGTCCCCTTTAGAGGTCAGAACTGAAGCAGTGTAGGTAGACAGCAGAACATATGTCTCAGCCTCATGTAAAGGCCATGGATTTACATATTACATATCATCACTGTAAATATTGTGCTGTTTACATTAGGGATGGGCGATACAAACCTTAAAACTGTATCACGTTATTTCATGGTATTTTTGGTGATTACTAGCCTGGGTTTTCCCATGCTGCCTTACGCGCACGATTTTATTCACGCTGCTAGGCAGCCTGGATTCCATGGAGCAAATTTTCGCCTCAGTTAGGGGACCAATCACAACGGAGGGAGGGCAGCAAGACGATGATGACACACCTAAGCCGTTATGAGCTACGTACAGACGCATTTGATAGACATTCGTAGCGCCCAATAAACGGCTTTGGGCATTCGTAAACCACGTTTCAAATATGAGAAAATTAATGTCTAGTTCCCAGACCCCATCTCAATGACGTTAGCCAGGCTAGGTGATTACAATATAAATGACAAAATAGTACTACTCACTGTTTTCTCTGCCACAAGTCATGTCAGCTTACAGTCTTGAGAGCCATGCAAACACATAAAAGTAAAACTTGGTCCTGACCATGAATATTCTTTTCGTGTACAGTGTGAACATTCAGTCATGCTGGTCTACATGTGAGCTGCCCACCTTGTAATGTGTAACTATGTGTAATATGTAAACATGTCATGAACTGTATCACTAAGGAATTCCACTAGGAATTCTACTGGTTATGGCACATCCATTATTTACATACAATGACAGGTGCTCCTGAGTGCCGTTTACAGGTAATTTTGTTATGAATACATTATAGACTGGACATGATTTATTTGTGCTATTAGCTTCCACATGAAGACATTTACATGCACGTGTATAACTTATTAGATAGATAGATAGATAGATAGATAGATAGATAGATAGATACTTTATTGATCCCTAGGGGAAATTCAATTCTGTTATTAGATACATGCATACACACACACACACAATTTCTTTAGTAATCGGGTTGTAGCTATTGGTTTTTAGGTATTTCTTTTCATAAAGAAAAATTCCTTTGTGTTCTGCCCTATATCAGTAGAGGTTCTCTTCCTGGAGATAACCCATGCGATTCACTGTAATATACTGGACTGAGGATGACCCAATTCACTGTAATATACTCCCACAGCAGTCATGTTGAGGTGCTCAGGCTTCGACTTGTCTGTGTAATTAAGAAACCTGTTCAGCTCCGCCAAACGAGTCCAATCAAGAACAAGAGCAGTCTCCGGACTGACCATCCCAAAATGAAAAACGACTTTCAATTAGCTGGGTGTCAGTCAGTGGCGGGCAAATATTAGCATTGTGCTTTCTGTCCGCTTGGCGTACAGTAGAGCTGCTTGGAAGTATATATTGGATTGTGCTGCATTCCTCAAGTGAATTGAGAGTTATAGCTTATATACCTTTGGGATTTCTCGCAAAGCCACAAGTCTGATTTCTTTCGGTTTTTTTGTTTGTTTTTGTTTCCCTGCCAATTCCGACATTGTGAAAGGCTAGTCTTTGACAGAGTAATGATGGTGCCATTTAGAAAGATCCAGAAGGTAGACAAGGTTCTGCGTTTGGCCTTTTTAATGTGAAGATAAAGTATTAGTCACCTCCATCCTCATTCTCGTCTGAAGGACTCCGGGTGGATGTGAACCGTAAGTCACCCATTCTCAACAGGATAGAGGGAGGGTGGTGGCGGTTGTTGAGAGAATATTACAGGCCCGACTGGTTAATTAAAGAATCTCATTGTGGAGAGAGTGAGCTTTGAACTCGGCAGAAGGAATTAAGTTGGGCTGAGTCACCAGGGAGAGCCTCTTTATCTCTTTTTCGCTCGCTCGCTTTCTTGATCTCTCCCGCCTGCACTAGGCTTCGTCTTCCACTCCCGGATTCCAGTTCCTTCTCGCCCCACATCTCTTCTCTCCCTCTCTCTCTCTCTCTCTCACACACACACACACACACACACACACACACACACACACACACACACACACACACACACAAATTCTCTCACTCTCTGTGGGTGTTTCAAAAGCTAAATCTCCCTTGAAAACCTTGTGCTTCCACTCTGCTCACCTTTGGTGGAAGGTGTAGGAGAGATTTGCATAAATGTTTTTCTGATGTGTTGATATAAATAGATGTAAAAGATTCCCAGGTCTCAGGAAACACCATTCACTCTCTCACACACACACACACACACACACACACACACACACACACACACACACACACATCTCTGTACACATCCCTAACTTGAGATCCAATGAAAAATAAAAATAAAATAAATAAAATATGAAAGCAAAAGGAGAGAAAGAGAAAAGAAACGTAAGGCGTAGGTGACCATGAGACACTCGTGCATATATTTGCCCTGGAGCTTTTCTGAGCCAGGCTACAGAAGTTCTCAGGGCCCGGTTTCAAGGTGCACTGGAAATTGCTGCAGAATTGCAAGTGTTTTGGAAACAGATGACTGAAGGGCAGGACCAGACCCTCAGCCCCAGACAGATCTCAGCCTTTAAGCTCCTGTCCGTCTCCTCTCTGCTCTGGGCTTTCCTCTCAGAACCTCACTGCTGTGTTCTCTGCGTCGCTCTATCAATTCCTGTCCCTGTTTCCTGTCTCTGCACTGGGGGCGCTACTGTTTAGCGGGCGGTTTTCCCGTTATTTTTTTATTTTTTTGTTTGTTTTGTTTTTGTTTTGGTAACGGCCCTGCCCCCGTTTTCTCTCCGCAGGTTCCAGCGCCCCCATCTGCCCGAATACTCCAAGTTAGTTTCCAGACCTCCTTTTCTGTGCTCTTTCCATCCCTGTTTTCCTCTCTTTCTCCTTCTCTGCTCTTATCTCTTCAGCATCCCTCCTTTCGCTCTCTATCCGAAGGGTCATTTCTTATTCCACAGTTCTTTGTTGACATGCTGACGGAAAAATAATCACAGACAGAAGATGAGTGTTTCCTCCAAAGTCATCCTTTTTTTTCTTTCTGTCTGCACTCCCAACGTGCAATTTTTCATATTAATGTGATGTCAACTAAAAACAATAGAAATGGGCAAAAACCTTTCTGGTGGTCGGCATCTGTGATGGCTGGTTGAAATGACCCTTCTCCCGTCGCCCTTTCTTCTCTTATCTCATTCTCTTTTTTTCTGACTTTCTCTCTCATGCTCTTTTTTTTCACTCTCTCTTTCACACTCTCTTTCCCTTCTCTCTCTCTCTCTCTCTCTCTCTCTCTCTCTCTCTCTCTCTCTCTTCTCTCTCTCTCTCTCTCTCTCTCTCTCTCTCTCTCTCTCTCTCTCTCTCTCTCTCTCTCTCTCTCTCTCTCTCCTCTGGAATGTCATGGGGGCACCTTCCTCTCGGCCCCTTCATGCCAGGCCAAACCACCCGACTGCACCGTTGGCTGTGCAGTTTAAGTCACGCTACAGTACACACACACATGGGGCTGTCTGCCGCCACCACCACACCCATCACCCCCCCCCCCCACCACCCTCGACCATCCCTCCTCCTCTCCACAGGCTTCGTCTGAGCGCTCATCGGCGAGAACATTCCAGAAGCGAGCTTGGATGGTTGTGGGAGAGAGCGAGTGGGAGGACGAGGACGGGAGTCAGTGCTGTAGCTTCAGATCGGAAACGAGGAAAACAAAAACATCAACACCATTTTTTTTTTAAAAAGCTTATCAGACATCTGAGAGAAAGCAAGCAATGAAATGAAGGGGTTGGGCAAGGCTTATGGCAGATAGCGTAAGAATGGTAACGTTGGAGGTAGAAAGAGTCGTAGTACTCAGAACCGCAGACCTGTCTCCCTCCCCATGCTCTCTTGCAGCACCACCGGCCAATGAGCATGCGCCTTTGCTCACCCACCTTGCCAATTGTGTGCCTACACAGCATGGTGTTACACAGCTGTGTCAGAACTCATTCTTCTCTTCCATCTGTCTCTCTCTCTCACTTTCTCTCTCTCTCTCACACTTTCTCTCTCTCTCTCTCTCACTTGATTTTCTATCTGTTTGTTTCACTCACCAGGCGCAAAGCTTTCTCACAAGCATCTGCGTCATCTTGTGGCTCATCATTGTGTCAAAGTAGTAGTTACCGAACACCTGTGTGTCTATGTGTGTATATTTCCATTAGTGTTGTTTATCTGTGTGTGTGTGTGCGTGTGTGTGTTTGTGCACACACTGTTGTTTTTTGTTTTTTTTTGCTGCAGCAGTAGCACCTGTCAGTATGTGAAGGGTTTCTGACACCTTCTGTCTCTGTTGTAGGGATGAGGGAGCACCCGCCCATCTCCACATGTGACCTGGCTGACCACATCGAGAGACTGAAAGCCAACGATAGCCTGCGCTTCTCCCAGGAGTATGAGGTAGGCACTGAACACCAACCTCCCTAAATTCACTAAAGCATGCCCCTCCGCCAAAAGCGGCCAAGGATGGCACATCCCAATAGCCAAGCCTCTCCCAATACAAAAACACAGCGAATAGCATGTATGGCTACTTCTCATAATGACCAAGATCAAAAACGAGCCGTAAAGGAAGTGAAATAACCATGAGAAATTGACTAGAGCTTGTAGGGTGAATATGCCATGTAACATGAAGTGGTTACAAGGTAAACGTCAGTGTAAAGTTTGAGCCGTTGGCAGTGAATTAATGTCCATCTGAGAAAAAGACTGTGCTTTCTCTCTCACTGCCGTCTTGTCTGAAGCTGAGGAAGCTGGTACAGGACACGGGAAATTGGGATGGAATGTGGAATGTCCCTAGCCTAGAAATCTAGACGCGCCCCTAGCGGCAGCAAATTAGATTTGCTGCCAGGGCTAGTCTAGCAACTCTCCGTTGACTTGTGAGCTCTAGAAATCGAAACTAAATCTGGCATTGAAATCGTGTATACAGTAGAGTCGTTTGTTGGGCTTAACATAATGATTGATGGCAGAGTTGCAACGGTTTGGCTTGAATTCCCTGCTACTTAAAAACAAATATCCTATTGCGTCTTATTGCGTGCAGAGGGAATTTGAAAGACAACTGATTATCCCGACCCTCGGACTGAGCACTGCGAACGGTGAGTGCCCAGACTCTACATTATAATGTGGGTCTGGCTCGCCAGGCTAGAATGTCCCCACATCACATGTGGGAAGTTAAGGCCTGTGAAAAGGAAAATCAGCTGAATCAGCTCTCCAAGAATGATATCTAAATATTTATATGTTTGTTTTTGTAGCTCACTGTACTGCGTCGTGTTAATTCCGTGGAAAAGTAACACCCAGCACTCTACCCACCCACCTCCCTCTCCACCTGGCTCCATATGAGCAAGTGCAGACGCTACTCCCAGCTTAATCCAGTGGCTCTTCTCAAATCAACAATTTCCTCTAGTCACGCTGTGTGTCGTACATTACATGCCGCCACAGCTTATTTGTTAGTTCCAGCTTTGTGGTCCTAACCCCTAGCCAGTTAGAGCATGGCGCACCACATTACAGTCACGAGAGAGAGAGAGAGAGAGAGAGAGAGAGAGAGAGAGAGAGAGGATCCTGCTAAAGAATGCATGAGTTCCACTGCCTTCCTAAAGATATTTTTTTTTCTTTGCATTTACCTACTGTAAGGAAGCCAGTGAGGGATTATTGCTTGTTGATGTCCTACAAAGGGAAGTCAT
>NW_027468576.1:34346721-34401721 GCF_046254945.1 Alosa pseudoharengus | reverse complement strand
ATTGATCACAGCAGCAGTGAAGGAACAAGCGAATGGATTGGGGGAGCGGGTGAACCAACGGAAGCATGGTGACGAGCACAGTAACTGATACCCACGTCATGGGCCTGTCAGGAGGAGGGGGGGGGGGGTGATAAGGGGTGTGGACGGAGGGGGGGGCATTAGAGCTAATGTGTGTGATTTGTCAGCGTGTGCCAGCGCCAGAAGCTTTACCTAACAGGCTGTTAAATAAGATGTGCAGTCAAAGCCCTCTGGGCCGCTACCAGCGCCATCATTATTATCAAGCAGACAGACGCTACAGACCAGACCTACAGTGCGGCAGCAGGGAAAGGCAAGCGGCGGCGCCAGCCTCTGCAGTCTCTCACGTGCGCGCACACACACACACACACACACACACACACACACACACACACACACACACACATACACACACACACACACACACACTTCCACGCCTGCCCAACATCGGCTCGATTCTTGTTTTCACACAGCGGCACGTCTCAGTGCTGTCACTCAAGGAGGTTGCCATGACACCCTGGCTGATCAGACCGCCTAGACCAACATTCCAATCTATGTTTTCCCCCTGGGGATTGGCTGGTTGTGATTTTGATTGTGTGTTTGTGTGTGTGTGTGTAAACGTGTTTGTTTACATGTGTGTCGATTTTAATGTGCATGAAGGTTCACATGTAACTGTGTTTGTGTGTGTGTGTTTTTGTATATGCACGTCTGTATCTTCATGTTTTTATGTGTGTGTGTGTGTGTGTGTGTGTGTGTGTGTGTGTGTGTTTGTCATTCTGATGATGTCGGATCAGCAGTAAGAGTGGGCGAGGTCAATACTGAATAACATTTGACTGCGCGGCATTATTGAACTGGAAAAGGGGCCTTTGTTGAGAGCCAGCGATCGATGTGGAGCTCAGATGTGCCATCAGTAAACACAGAGCGAGCGACCCCTCATCCCCTCTCAGCCTCCCATCCAGCGCTCTGACCCCGCTACCTCTCACCTCCAAAACACACTTACCTCTCACTCAATCACTCGATCTCGCACTGTCTCTCTCTCTCACTCTCACACACACACACTCGCTTTCTCTCTCACTTTGTCACATTGTCTTTCTGCTGGATTATTCTCACTCTTCCCCTCCTTTCACTCGTTTCCCCTCAGTGTCTCACTCTCTTTTTCTATCTGTCTCTCTCTCTCTCGATCTTTTTTGTCTCTTTTTCTGCAGTCTCTCACCTCTCTCGCCCTCTCTCTTCGTGTCTGTCTCCTCACTTCTAAAACTGCAAGCAGACAGCAGTTCCCCCTGCTGTAAATAAACTAAGGGTGCAAAATCATCGGAAACAACAACAGCCTGTCTGTCATTCAGCACCTTTTTTTTTCTTTTTTTTTCTGGAGGACCCAGGTAGCTGCTGACGCTGGCCTGCGTTCTTCTGGACCCCGGTTCTGCCGCGGGTCTGCGCCAGATCAAAAACGTGTCTGTCTCAGAGTCCCGTCCGTGCCAGCTACCTTGGGGATCTTGCCCAAAGCCACCTAATGAGTTGGCACACTCCGTGCCAGATCATAGCACATCGCAGGACACCACCTTTTGTTTTTGCTTCACTGAACCAAGTAGCACAAAAAAAGGGAGGTAGATGAGTGCAATCTTGATGAGTCTCTAGTCAGTGAAGGAGCCTCCTTCTGTCCGAGGCTGTCAGCCTGTAAAGCTGAGCCCGTACGTTCCTCCAAATATAGCTGCCTGGCGCTCGACTTTAATGTCACAATGTTACAACTTCCTGTTGCCCGCAGGTAGGCAACAGTAGGGGAGAGGAGAAGAGAGAAGAGGAGATGGGAGAGGAGAGGAGAGGGGAGAAGAGAGGAGGGGAAAGAGAGGAGAGGGGAGAAGAGGAGGGGAGAAGAGAGGAGGGGAAAAGAGAGGAGGGGAAGAGAGGAGAAGAGACGAGGGGAGAGGAGAGTTGAAGAGGGGAGAGGAGAGGAGGGGAGAAGAGAGGAGAAGGCTTCTCTTTCAGCCTTGGTGTGGAGGTGCTGACTCGACCTTGGCAGCTTCTCAACCTGCTGCTGACACAGAGGTCTCACCTTTTCTGTGTGTGTGTTGCGTGTGTGTGTGTGTGTCGATGGGTCTGCTTCCTGAGAGGCCGCTTGATTTCATCACAGGGGTGAGAGTTTGCTGCGCAGGTTTCAGAGTGCCTGAGGGCCTGGTGACACTAAGAGGGGCTCCAGAGGTGCCCCTGACACTAAGGGCAGGAAGGGCAGCTGGAGATGGGGCGTGGGAGGGGAAAGGGGGCAATAAGGGAGGAGGTGGGGCAATAAGGGAGCTACCCCACCTCTCCACCTTATCCACCCAACACACACACACACACACGAGGGAAGTCATCATGTCGGATCATTATGAGCAGGGGTTTTGATCCTCTCAGTAGAAGTGTTTGACAGTGCTGCAGTTCTCTAATGAGAATGCTTGGTATGTTTAAGCATCATCTGTTAATTGGAAAGGATTGGGCTTAACATAATGTTTTCCTTTCATCCCTGTCTTTCTCTCACGCTTTCTCTCTGTCTATATCTGTCTGTATCAATCTATCCCTCTATCTCTCTCTCACTCACTCTATCTCTCTCTCTCTCTCTCTCTCTCTCTCTCTCTCTCTCTCTCTCTCTCTGGCACTTTCATCTCCCAGTCCATTGATCCTGGCCAGCAGTTCACCTGGGAGCACTCCAACCTGGAAGTCAACAAGCCAAAGAACCGCTATGCAAATGTCATCGCCTACGACCACTCCAGAGTGATCCTCACACCTGTGGATGGTAAGAGTGAGCCTTCCACTGTGCACTCCACTCCACCCTTCACCCTAATTCACTCTATGACATCCTTTCAGTGAGTCAGATACAGTTAATATATAATAATAATAATAATAATAATACAGTAAATATATAATAGTGTGGCCTCGTCAGGGGTGGCTCCATTCAACAGAATGGCTGGTGTTTGCCAGAAAGTGTGTGTGTGTGTGCGTATGTGTGTGTGTGTGTGTTGCGTTCCTCTCTCCTCATTATATATGTGCTGACTATGGTAGTGAGTGTGTAGAGAGTAGGTCTGTAGTGTTGTGCCAGCTCCCTCATCTGACTGTGCCTGACCACACACACACACACAGGGGTGCCCGGGAGCGACTACATCAATGCCAACTACATTGACGGCTACCGCAAGCAGAACGCCTACATCGCCACGCAGGGCCCGCTGCCTGAGACGCTCAGCGACTTCTGGAGGATGGTGTGGGAGCAGCGCAGCAGCACCATCGTCATGATGACACGCCTCGAGGAGAAGTCACGGGTACGAACACCAAACTTCACCAACTATGCCAATTTACACCATCAACTATACCAACTTACACCAACTTCACCAAACTCCACCAACCTATACCAATTTACATCAACTATACTGACTTACACCAGACTTAGACCAATTATATTAACTACACCAACTTACACCAACTACACCAATTGACACCAACAATATCAACTTACACCAATTTCCCCAAAATACATCAACCTATACCAATTTATATCAACTATACCAACTTACACCAGACTTAAACCAATTATATTAACTACACCAACTTACATCAACTACACCAATTTACACCAACAATGCCAACTTACATCAGACTTAGACCAACTTACACCAATTTCCCCAAAATACATCAACCTATACCAACTTACATCAACTATACCAATCACCTGATCACCTGCTCTACATCAACTATACCACCTTACACCAACTATACCAACTACACCAACATTGCCTTCCCTGAACATACTGTAGCTGACAGTTAGCTGGATCAGAGCTCAGACATGGCCCCAGAGGATGTCCTGGTCTGGGTCTGTCTCAATGTGGGGTAACAGCCTCAGACATGCAGGGGCTAGGGCCTGCTAATTTATTGGTTGGATACTGCAGCAAGTTATTATCCTTTCTTTTATTTTCAGCCGCTTTGTTTTCGTTATAGCAAGCTGTTATTTCCACATTGCTGTTAACCTTATGAGGAGGTGATCCAGGTGAGCAGTTAATAAAATCACCCACACGGTGGTTGGATTCCAGCCAGCCTTTGGAGCTGGTCCAGGCCCTGATCACCTGCTCTGCTCGCCAGCTTCCTCTGTGCCGTCTCAGAGTGGGGTAGACAACCTCACACATGCAGTAAGACCCACACTGATGGAGTTACAGCACTGGTGCTCTCACCTGCCCTCTGTGCCAAACAGACAGCATAAGCTACGTGTGCTCAGGTGGTGTGTGGCTTGACCTGCCAGAGCTGAGTAGAGTAGTTATTAGAGTTACTTGGTGAACTCAGTCCTGTAGTGGAGTAAACAACCTCAGACATGAGCTGCTTTCAGACATACTGTAGGTGTAAGTCTGCATGTTCTGCGGATATCAAGCATATCTGAATAACATAACTGGACATTTGGAACTCCGAACTCAGCCGGCTCTTACACTACTCCCCTCCTAGTATCGTTCACACATAATGTCCGCATGTAAGCATCACATCTGAATCACCCAAAGGGTCGGACATCCGTTTGACAAAGACCCGTAGTGCGGAGGAAATGTCTGAAAACAGCTATAGAGTGATAAGAGCCATACTGATGGAGTTATGGCTCTGTGCTGTACAAGAGTGGGCTAAACAACCTCAAGCCTACAGTATGCTGCTGAAGTTACAACAAAGTACTTTTAGGCAAGTCTCTCCACTCGGCGGCCATATTGTAACGCTTTTTGGGCACTTATCGGCCATCTATTTCGGCAGAAATGCGCCTGCGCAAGGCTTGAAGACACCAACCTTGCTTCAGCGACGAGATCACAACACATGATTGGCACGATGTATTCACATTTCAACCTTTTTGTCGCGGAAAGGGGGAGGATATGTGTAGACAACTGCCATATTGACGTTACATTAGAAAGTCTCTGGTTACAACACTGCCACTCTCCCCATCTACGTGTATTGACTTGTAGTAGAGACATATTGTAGAACTCGGGCCATGTGGATGGAGTTACAGTTGTAATAGTCTCACACACCAGAGCATACACTGTTGTAAATCATTTTCACTGGATTCAGGGGAAACAGTGTACTTTGGTGTAATTGAATGATACTTGAGTGGAGCCTAGGGTTTATTTCAGTCAGATAGATTTCCCTCAGATGTGTACAGATTGAATTGGATCTGTATCACACAATTGTGCCGTGGCTGTCAGATTGGTGCATATATTTACTAAACGGTGAAATGTAGGGAGCAGCTATAGCCTGTTGCCTCTCTCTCTGAACAACACTGCAATTCAAGGCCTAGAGACATTTATCTAGTATGTGTGAGAAAGCAGAGACAAATAGAGAGAGAGAGAGCGAGAAAAAGAGAGAGCGAGAGAAAGAAAGAGAGAGAGAAAAAAAGGGAGAGAGATAGGAAAGGAAAACGGGAGACAGAGCGGGAGAGGAAGCAACACCAGCAGAAGAGAGAGAAACTCCGAGAGGGCAATGCATTGATGCACGCAGGAGAGCGAGTGGTGATGTTGTTCTCCAGTCTGAAGAGCATTAATAAGCGAGTGACTGCAGGGCAGGAAGCCGTCCGCCACTTCCCCTGCTCCCGATATTGAACTGAGACGAGAGTTCACCCGGTGCCCTCCTGAGCTAGTATCACACAAGTCTCCCGCCCGTCACCGTTCCCAACAAGTCAAGAGAGTTCCATTATCAGCATCATAGTTGGCCCCACAAGGCTTCCGTTTTAACATTCCATATGTTATCTTAATGCAGAGGAAGTAGATTGGGAACCAAATAGAACATTCGAGCATTGTTTTTGTTTTTATTGTTGAAAGGGTCTATTAAACGGCCTTTAAGCTCAACAGCAGCAGATATCTAACAGCAGCGTCCTCTGAAGCTTCCTCATCCCACACGCCCCCTAGTGGTCCCGTATGTCCGCGCACACGCGTGCGTTTGTCCCTGTCAGGATATGATAGGAGGCCCCTGGGCAGGCGGCCGGTCCAAACAGGAAGTCATGTGACCGCAGGGAGAGAGAGAGGAGGCGCGGAGGCAGTCACACCCCCACCGTGCCACCACCTGTCCATTCTGTCCGCTCGGAGACTCTCTGCACGTCAAACACACGCACACACAGACACACAAACACACGCACACACAGACACACAAACACACGCACACAAACACACGCACACACACACAAATACACACGTGTACATACTCACAGGCACGCACACAACTTAAGCACAAATACACACCTATGCACACATTCATGTACAGACACACAAATGCACATACAGACCCGCATAAACGCACATGCTTTCACGCATACAATATATGCATACAGACAAATACATACATACACTCAACCCCACACACACACAAAGTGATGCAGATTGCTCACTGTGGTCATTGGCATCAAAATCTAATACAAGAAGGCTACTCTTTACAGTACAAAGTTTACCCATAGAGCAACAACATGACTGTTCAGACAGAGTCCTGTGTACCCAGATTAAATGTGATTCCCTACAAGGAAACCAAACGATTTCAGATGATCCACACAGCTTAATAAATCATATTGTAACGGAATGTGGGTGCAAACAAACAACCCATCCAAACAAACGCAAGGGATGAAGCAGCTCCCTCTCCCTGTATTGACCGCAGACTTAAATGATCTAGTGTTCCGCCCCCAGTCTGCAGTCCGCGTGGCGTTTTTAGAGTGACGCTTGGCAGTGAGGTAGGGCTAAGGCATCGTCTTGACACTCTAGCCATCGGCTCCATGCGCTCAGGTGCTAATCTGACTTGGGAGGCTTTACCTGCTAGAGCTGAGGAGAGAAGAAGCAGCACAGCTGGCACGTAGGAGGAGCTTTTGTTTATTTGTTTGATGTCTTTTGTGTGTGTGTGTGTGTGTGTGTATGCGTGTGTGCGATTGAGAGAGAGGGGCAGAAGATGAGTTGTGTGTTCAGGCATTTGCTTGTTTTGAAGAGCAGGTTTCAGTGCAGGTGGCATGTAGGCGGTGCTTTTGCATGTATTTGTGCAGTTTTTATTTATTTTTTTATTTCTCTGTGCGTGTGTGTACATACTGCAGCATAAATGCATGTGTGTAGAAAAGCTAGTTCTATACAGGTGGCTCATAGCTGGTGTGTGTGTGTGTGTGTGTGTGTGTGTGTGTGTGTGTGTGTTCAGCTCTGGGCTCTAGGACTGTTTGGGAGCCTCTGTGCAGTGGAGTAATGAGTCCAGGTGGTGGCCCTGCTGTCCGATAGACACACTTCTGTTCTCCCCTTTCCCCATGTGTGTGTGTGAGTGAGTGCGTCTGTCTGTCTGTGTATGAGTATGTTTGTGTGTGTTTGTATTAGTTGTGTGTTTGCATATTTGTTAATGTGTGTGTGTGTGTTTGTATTAGTTGTGTGTTTGCATATTTGTTAATGTGTGTGTGTGTGTTTGTATTAGTTGTGTGTTTGCATATTTGTTCATGTGTGTGTGTGTGTGTGTTGATGATAGACTTGAGCTAAGAGGCTCTTTGAGGGCCGGAGCCTGAGCGTACAGCACTGGGGGACCCTGTGGGCTTGCCCTCACCACGCACCCGCGCTTCTCCCAAATCTGTGTTGCGTGATGCCCCCATCTGTCAGAGGCCTCGACTTGGCACTAGCTGCCATCGCCCAGGCACCCCCTTGTACACATGCACACACACGCACATCACATCACAGCCCTGCGGGCCAGGCCTGAACTCCAGCTGTCTATCTCCATCTTGCTTCTGCTGTTTGTCTCTCTTTTCAGTCTTTTTTTTATGTCTGTCTCTTTTTCTATCCCTCTCTCTTTCTTTCTCTCTCCCACTCTCTCTCTCCCTCCTCGAGGACATATATAAAGACACAATGAAGCATGTGGAGTTCAAGCTGTCCACCCTCAAGCCCACCGACACCCCCTACCCTCGCACCCTCACCCTCACCCCCCGCACCCCCTACTCTCAACATTCTAAAATAACCCCCCACCCCCTCAACCAAACACAAAGGACTTATGAAACAATGGCCTCAGCTCTGTCCCTGTCTAACATAGTGTCCTAACCGGATCTGAGCGAGCGGCTATCTTGTAGCATTCGGTGTTAACTGTCTACGTTGAATCCGTTAAATATGCCCTTCTATTGCGTCATATTTCTCATTCAAAATAGCAGAGCAACGTGAGCGACAGAGAGAAAATAGACACGGGGCGTCCGACAAAAGTTCTCTCAAAACGTTGCGTTGCATCGCGCTGCTTGCGTCGCTGGCAGTCAGGACACTCCAATTGGAAACAATGTATTTTAACGGGTTTTACCGCTAATGTTCGCTCGCGTCGCGTCCGGTTAGGACACTACTGTATGTAACCCTCTCCCTGTCCTCCGTCCTCGTGTCCTGCAGGTGAAGTGTGACCAGTACTGGCCCAGCAGAGGGACCGAGACCTACGGCATGATCCAGGTCACCATGCTCGACACTCTGGAACTGGCCACCTACAGCGTGCGCACCTTCGCCTTGTACAAGGTAAGAGAGGAAGAGGAGAGAGTGGGAGAGAGAGAGAGAGAGGGAGAGAGAGAGAGAGAGAGAGAGTGAGAGAGAGAGAGAGAGAGAGAGAGAGAGCGAGAAGATCAGTGGGCTCTATGGGGTACGGCTATAAAATAACAAAACTGTTATTATAAATGTATGAGAATTATACAAGTGCGAGGAGTTTTATTCTTTGCAACAGTATAAATGTCAATATTTAATATCCCCACATTGTGCTGTAATACAGTATATTCAGTAAGTATTAGGACTTTACACAGTCGGATAGAACTTAAGTTAAACAGTAACTAAATCAATACTGTAGATTTGGTTACTTTTTTCCTAATGCCTCTCGTCACTGTGGATAACAGCTGCTTTTGATAAAAGCGCCTGCTTTGTGAATAATGTAATGTAGGAGAAAACGGAAAGAGGATGAGGTTTTCAGTTGACATAGTTATAATATATTCAAATAAATATTAAAATTCAAACGTAGTAGTTAAACATCAGATAAATCAATGTGGATGTCTCATGGAATCCCCAGAAATCCTCCTAAAACACATAAGAAGTTGAGAACTGAGAGCTGATCTGACCCCTCTTCTCCTAACCCGCCCGACAGAATGGCTCCAGTGAGAAGCGCGAGGTCCGGCAGTTCCAGTTCATGGCGTGGCCGGACCACGGCGTGCCCGAGTACCCCACTCCCATCCTGGCCTTCCTGCGGCGCGTCAAGGCCTGCAACCCCCCAGACGCCGGGTCCATGGTGGTCCACTGCAGGTACAGAAACAGAAGTATAAGTATATATACTCTTTTGATCCCGTGAGGGAAATTTGGTCTCTGCATTTATCCCAATCTGTGAATTAATGAAACACACTCAGCACACAGTGAACACACAGTGAGGTGAAGCACACACTAATCCCGGCGCAGTGAGCTGCCTGCAACAACAGCGGCGCTCGGGGAGCAGTGAGGGGTTAGGTGCCTTGCTCAAGGGGCACTTCAGCCGTGCCTGCTGGTCGGGGTTCGAACCGGCAACCCTCCGGTTACAAGTCCAAAGCGCTAGCCAGTAGGCCACGGTTGCCCCAACACACACTCTGGGCAGGGGAGCTGTGGCATAAGCAGCAGCATCCATTCCATATTCATCTCTGAGGGCTCACAGGGACCTAGAGTCAGTTTTCGACTTGTGGCCATTTTCGCTCCCACACACTTCCTGTCACTTCCAGACAAAAGCCTTAAAAATATACTTAAAAAAAACACACACACACACATACACACACACTCACTTAACTGCAGCAGCCCGTCTGGCCCAGTTACTCATCTCTGTAGACGTGCTTAGTCTTCGTCTCTTTGTGACTTTATGGCTCAGTCAGTGTGTGAGTGGTGTATTGTAGGAGATAGCGGCGTGTGTTTGAATATGTGACAGTGCACTCGCTGTTTCATAAGCTTTTGTAAGCAGTGTAAACAGCAGGCTTGGCTATGAATCACTCCTGGAAGGTCAGAGATTTTTTGTGGGTGGCATCACTGCCACCGCTGCTATTTCTGAAGCAACTTTATTTGATTACGCCTCGAAAGAAAAGTGACCCCTGTCGCCCCCTTTCTCTCCCTACAAACACACAAATACTCTCACACTATCACTCTCTCTCTCTCTTACACACACACACACACAAATGCACACTCTCTCTTGCTTACTCTCTCTCTCACACACACATTCATTCTCTCACACACACACTCACACACACACACACACACACACACACACATATATATATATATATACTTTCTTCATCACACATACTCTCTCTCCTTCTCTCTCTCTCTCCCACACACACACACTCTCTCCCTCCCGCAGTGCTGGCGTGGGTCGCACGGGCTGCTTCATCGTGATCGAGGCCATGCTGGAGCGCATGAAGCACGAGAAGTCGGTGGACATCTACGGGCACGTGACGTGCATGCGCTCCCAGCGCAACTACATGGTGCAGACGGAGGACCAGTACATCTTCATCCACGAGGCCCTGCTGGAGGCGGCCACCTGCGGGCACACCGAGGTGCCCGCGCGCAACCTCTACGCCCACATCCAGAAGCTCACGCAGGTGCCGCCCGGCGACACCGTCACCACCATGGAGCTGGAGTTCAAGGTGAGGGTGGCGGAGGCCCAGCTCTGCTTCACTCTTCTAGATAGATAGAGATAGATAGATACATACTTTATTGATCCCCAAGGGGAAGTTCAAGGTCTCAGTAGCATACAGACATCACACACAACATGCACTTACAGCAGAAACAGTAAATATAAGTATAAACATATAACAAAACAAATAACAAAACTCAACTGTACAATAGAGACAGTAGAAGAAAATAAAACCTAACAAGACTAAATATACTATATAAATGAAATAAATAATTATTTAGTCATGTGTAGACAACATCTGTGGGCATAGGCCTAGACTCTCTTTCAGTGAGCAAGATCTGTTGGAATTGGAATTGGAAATGTATTTATTTAAAACAGGGACAATGCACAAATAAACAATAATCTTGTGATACAAGAGAATATGTGTTTGGCCAGGTTATAGCAACAATTGCTAATTTCCACCTGTAGTCCCTGGGCAGGTATGTAAAAGTAACTATTTTTTATTAGCATGAACTCGGCCACTCTTTCAATAATATAAATCCTGACAACAAGATTTGTGAGCTTCAACCTAGCCTCTCTTTCAGTGACCTCTAGTGAGATCTATTGGCATGAACTTAGCTTCACTCTCTAATGAAAAATTCCGATTGATTGCTATGACTTCATTAACCTGTTGCTAAAGATATGTGAACCTGTTATAAAACTAAATAAATAAATACATTACTAGAGAAAACAAGGAAGGTTATAAGTCTCCTAAAAGGGGAAACATGCATATCAATAAAACATGAGATAGAACAACAGTGGTCCAATGAGGTATAAGTAGAGCAAAAAAACTAAATAGATAACGATAAATAAATAAATACGATATATAAAGATATTTAAGGAGTTGTCAGGCTATTTGGATAGCAAATTGGATTTTGCTCAAGGAATTTGTTGCAAAATTGGAGGACCAAAGTACTGATACAGAGAGAGAGGGAGAGAACACTTTCTTCTCCCCAAACATAATTTGTCCCATTCTTCGCAGGATGTCAAATTAAGGAATCCTTTTCCAGGTTAGAAACGTTAGATGTCTTTCAGGTCCATTTGAATATTAAATTATTCCACTTGGCCAAACAGCTTTCACCTCAAGGACAATTCAAAGAGTGCCTTTTATATTCCTGAGCAGAAAGACTCATGTTAATGTGATTCTGCTCATAATTGCATTTGGTTGGATATGCCCAGGGGAGTCCGTTTCCTTGATATAAATAAACTTTCTTTATCTACACCAAGAGTGCCATTTAACTGTCAAACCCGGCTGCACTTAGCACTTCCATTTAAAAAAATATATATAACGACGTGTTTTAAGACACCCACCGACGGTGTTAATATGTGGAGTTTATCTCTGTCAAGTTTAATTTGTCTCCTGATGCAGCGCATTTCACACATGTGGAGGTGTTTGTGTGTGTGTGTGTGTGTGTGTGTGTGTGTGTGTGTGTGTGTGTGTTTCTTCATTAGAACCACACTATATATGCACTCACACACACACACACCTCCCTCAACCTCAGATCTGAGCCCTGCTTTTTTGTTCGCAGCTCATTGATTTACGCACCAATGCAAAAAGTTGTCTCTCCACCTCTGGTAGCCCCTGAAGAGTGGAGCTCAGGCCAAATAAAGCACTCGCCTCTCAGTGTCCTCATTACTGATGCTTAAGAATAAACACCCTCCAAAAAGAAATAAATGAGCATATAAATAAATGAAAATGGTCCGCTGCTCTTGTGGAGGTGGGGGGAATTCCATCTGCTGTGTAACGCACTTAGACGTTTAGTGGGGGAGTGCCGTCACTCATCCTGACTGTCACTGGAGAGTCTTTCGCTCTTTGCTTCCATTTCACCTCACTCTCTCCATCCCTCCTTCTGGGCTCCATCTCTTCATCCTGCCTTTCTTTCCATCCCTCTCTCTGCCCTCTTAACTCTAACCCTCTACCCCTCTATTCCCCTCTCTCTCCATCCCTTTAACTCTCCCTCCATCTCTCCATCCCTCTCTCTCTCCATCTTTGCCTGTGTCTTCGTCTCTCCGTCCACCTGCTGTGAGTGGAGACGCTCGGTCTCCTGCCATCTCAGTCTGTCGGCCATGTTGAGACAGGACTAAGAGCCAGCATCACTAACAGCACAGTGGCTTCGCCATCCCTCCACATCAGTCTCCAGACCAGCCCAAGCCAGGATAGGCCAACTTCCCCAGCTGCTGGGCCTGTGGGGGCAGGGGGGGGGGGGGGGGGTGGATTGGTGAGACAGAGATAGGATTGATCATAAGTGGCGGAGAATTGTGTGTCTGACTGAGGCGAAAGAGAGTGACCACTTTAGCAGTTGTGGCCACTTTGGCCAAGTTCCAATAAAGCGCAATGCCAAATGCCAATAAAGCACATTTTTTATTTCCACTGTAGACAGAGAGGGCAGAGAGCAGTAGTGAGAGATCCAAAAATAGGGATGTGATGGAGAGATGAAGACTGATAGGGAAACATAATTGAGACGGAGAGCCAGTGCATCCAGTCAATAAAGAAAGGAACAAACAAATAAATAAACAAAGCTGAGAATAGCAGTGCTCCCATCCCCATCGTAGTCATCGTCTGCAGGTAGGGTCCCAGTGGGCCTGGAGGCTGAGCTTGTTTTCCAGCAGGCCCAACACCAGACCCCGTCCTCTCAGCCCTCCTGAGGGACGTGTCCCCCCACCCCTCAAACGATGGAGCTCAGACTGCGTCTGCGTCAACAGGATAATTGTAAACTCCAGAGTGGGCATAATTAGGTTGTGATGCCTGCCGTGCTGCAGATTTGTTTCACAAGCATTTCTGAAATTGGCACTAGCGGTTTTTTTGTTTTTTTTGGGGGGGGGGGGCTTTTTTCCCTTGTTCTCTTTGCCTGTCTGTGAGAGCCATATTAGGGTGCCATCAGCAAAAGTATTTGCCTTGTCTTCAGGCTAAGAGGCTTTCACAAGTTCCTCATTTTTAAAGTCTTTTAGGTTTAATTTTTTTGTTTGTTTTTGTCTCTCTACTGCTGGGTTTGGGCATGTGTATCTCTTGCTGCAGCTGTTATGTGTGTGTGTGTGGGGGAGGAGGTTTGTTTCCTCTCTGAAGTCTCTCTGACACTTCAAGTTTTCAGAGACAAGAGTTGTCAGGCGTTTGAAGTGTTGAGGCGCTTAGAGCTGCTGGTTCTTTAAGCTTCAAAATAAGAGGGTAACACCTTTGGACGAGAGGTGTCGACCCGCTCTCTTCGTTTGACAAAAGTGAAGCATCCCTGACTATTTGGATGTCAGTTCTACACTTCTTTTTAGTTTGGTTTTGGCGGAGAAGTCGGGGTGTCACAAAGCTGTCACAATGTCTTTAGAAACCTTCATATTCAATATGCTACTCAGCCCAAAATTGTTGCCTTATGAAGAGATCAGTTCATTGGCTATCTTTGTGTGTGGTTGTCATAGCGAGAAGTGCGTTGTCAACAACAGAGTGGCACCAAAAGTGTCTCTGTATTCATGTATCGCGCAAAAGCACTTCATTCAAAACAGCTTCGCCAGACTATTGCCCTAGAACATAAATATAGCATTTCAGACCAGACTACTGGCTCAATGAATAATGTCAGGGGAATCTGCCAACCCAAATAGCAGTGATACATTTGTGTGCACAAGCCTGGGTACAATATCCTGTGTTTGAGATTCCTAGTTTTATACCTCTCACAAAGCCATTCCCTCTCTCTCTCTCTCTCTCTCTCTCTGTTGCTCACTCATTCTCTCCCTCTCTTTCTGTCTGCTTGTCTCATCGATTTACCTGCACACCCACAGAAGCTGGCCAACTCCAAAGCACATACCTCAAGATTCATCAGTGCCAACCTGCCGTGCAACAAGTTCAAGAACCGGCTGGTCAACATCATGCCCTTCGAGTCCACTCGTGTCTGTCTGCAGCCCATTCGCGGTGTGGAGGGCTCAGACTACATCAATGCCAGCTTCATCGACGGATACAGGTAACACACACACACTCGCTCAAATGTCAACTCGTACACTTATTCACAGACACTTAATCACTCACACACACACACACAGACAGACACACTCTCACATTCACACAGAATAGATTTTTTCTTTTTAAATGCAAGCGATTAAAACATTCAATGAAGGTGAAAATCCTCCATGTTAGAAGATGCCTCAAAGAGTGATAGACTAAAATGGAAGAGTGAGTATCTCTTCATTCTTATCTGTTCCAATCCTCCCCTTCACCAGGGCACGTTTGAGCATTATAACAAAAGAATATGATGTTCATCGACAATGTAAGATTCTAAAATTCCACATAATTTTTTAGTGAAGGCAGGTGTTCTTAGAGCACTCATTCCAGAAGCATTTTAAACTCAGTTGTAAATTCTAAGCGCTGTGGTGTGGCAGTACCTGCTTGAAGGGTTAAGAAGATGTCGTTTCCTGAGAGCGCTGCTGTGTTGCGAATAAGAAGCAAGCGATGCAGCACAGCACAGATCCCCTAACACACACACACACACACACAATGGCAGCTGACAGCCGGGACTTATTGGCCACCGCTGCCGGGGCCGATGCACCACCCCCCTAACACACCCCTCCGCACGCACACACACACACACACACACTCACTCCGCTTACCTTCCATTGTGGCGGGGCTTGTCAGAATGAATTGGCCTTATTGGCAGGAATGTCCATAACTCCTCACCAGTGTCTCAGCCAGATAAATAAATAGCTCCCATTCAGCCAGCCCCTGCTCCCGCTGACAAGTGACGCACACACACACACACACACACACACACACACACACACACACACTCACTCCCCAGGGAAATCAAACGATTACCCATCACAACAAGTTTTTGTGTATGTTAGAGTGTGTGTGTGTGTGTGTGTGTGTGTGTGTGTGTGTGTGTGTGTGTGTGTCTGTGTGTGTACCATTTCCACACTTTCCATAATCTGGAGGCATACATATTCCATCACATAACCACACTCAAACACACAGCCACATAAACACAGTTCCTATGTGAGATAACATACATATTCCAAAGCAGCACAAGCCTGAATATTGGGTCTAACCAGACATGAATAACTAAGTCAGTGTATCTTGTGTGTGTGTGTGTGTGTGTGTGTGTGTGTGTGTTTTGCATGTCTGCATTTATGAGGATTGCGTTAATGATGGATTTAAGGGATGTATGTGCTGAAAATTTATATACATTTGTGTGTATGTACTGTATGTATCAGTGTGTGTCAGTGTGTATGTGTGTGTGTGTGCATGTGTGTGTGTGTGCGCGCGCACATGTGTTTGTGTGTGTTGTGAAGGGATCGGGGGTTGGGAGCTCTGGCACTAAAGTTGCCCCTTATCACATTAACACAGTCACCGCCACCCTGTCGAGACCCCCCACCACTACCACTCACACACACACACACACACACACTCACCCTACACCACCCCCTCCTGTGTAAACACCGTAATTGGCAATAATCCTCAAAGTGATAATGCGCTAATGAACGGCTTTGGAACATTTCTCTCTCTCTCTCTCTCTCTCTCTCTCTCTCTCTCTCTCTCTCTCTCTCTATACCTCCAGCCAGGGGGTGAGGTTGTTATTTGTATCCTGTTGCTTTCCAGAAACCCCTGGGGCGATTCTACCTGACAGAGAGGGGTGAGGGGAGAGAGAAATGCTATATTTCTCTCTCTCCCTCCCTCTCTCTCTCTCTCCCTCCCTCTCTCTCTCTCTCTCTCTCTCTCTCTCTCTCTCTCTCTCTCTTTACTTCTAATTCACCATGTGCTAATTAAGGTTTATAAGGAGCCCTGCATGTGTGTGTGTGTGTGTGTGTGTGTGTGTGTGCGTGTGTGTGTGCGTGTGTGTGTGCGTGTGTGTGTGCGTGTGTGCGTGTGTGTGCGTGCGTGCGTGTGTGTGCGTGCGTGCGTGTGTGTGTTGCCACTGGCACAGCAGTGTGGTGTATTTCAGAGGCTCGTCATTGCCGGCGATGATGAGAATGATGGATAGGTCTGATCTATCCCTCAATCTCCAGACACCACACCCTCCCACCCAGAGGCGTCGGGTCGGGTGGGGTGGGGAGGGCTGAGTTTTGGGAAACTGAACTCATCCATCACCACAAGGGTGCAGCACCCAGCCTGTAGTTGTGTGTGTGTGTGTGTGAGAGAGAGAAAGGGAGAGAGAGAGAGAGAGAGAGGCGGGGGGTGATGGAAGAGGTGCAGGACTTGTCTCGACTCCGCACATGAATGCTCACTGAGCTTATTAAGCCTCTTCAGGCTCACAGTGGCGTTTCTGAGCATGGGGGGGTGCTGAGGGTGCTGTAGCTCTCTACAATACAGACCCCCGTGGTGCGTTTGTCGGCAGCCAATGACCATTTTTGTCACACTGTGTGTGTGTGCGCGCGCCCATCCCCACATCCATGCACGCACACACACACACACACATACACACAGAGACCCCATGCTATGTCTAATCTCTACTTCACACTCTATCCCCCTCCAGCTCTTTGCTCTTAGTTCACCTGCAGCTCTGTGTGTGTGTGTGTTTGAGAGAGAGAGTGAGAGAGAGAAACACAGAGAGGGAGAGAGAGAGAGAAAAAGAGGGAGACCAATTGACTGTGAGAAGTGGAGTATGGCTGCATTTGCAAGTAGGCTGAAAGTTGAGTCTCTCTGGCTCCCCTTCCCCACATAAAGCCACAGTGCCCTCCAGTGTCCACTCGTGGGAACTGCACACTCAGGGCACATCTGCTGTCGTTGGGTGTTTTCCACCCAGCCTCTCGAACTCAGCTGTAGTCAGACACAGCAAACAAGAGCTCGGAGTAGCAGCTGCACTGCCTCCCTTACCCGCAGCACACCAACACACACTCAAGGCAACATCTGCCGAGCTCGACTGGTCAAAAACAACACTACGTGTGCATGTTGTGTGTGTGTGTGTGTGTGTGTGTGTGTGTGTGTGTGTGTGTGTGTGTGTGTGTGTGTGCGCACGCGTGCATGCGTGTGTGTGTGTATGTATGTATGTGTGGAATGTGTATTTGTGTTGTGACTTTTAAGTGTGGGTCATACACAAAGTGTGTGTTGTACATGTGTGTTTCATGCCTCTATTTGTGTGTGTGTGTTGATAGGCAGCAGAAGGCCTACATCGCCACACAGGGCCCCCTGTCCGAGACCACTGAGGACTTCTGGAGAATGCTGTGGGAGCACAACTCCACCATCGTGGTCATGCTGACCAAACTGAGGGAAATGGGCCGCGTGAGTAGACATGAGAACACGCACGCACGCGCACACACACACACGCACAAACACACACACGCACAAACACACACACACACACATACTCTCATCTATTCTGAAAAACATAATCATTTGGCTTATGAGTATAGATGTACACCTACAAATACACAGTTCCTAGATATGCATAGATGTGCATACACACAAGCATGTATAGATATGTATGTTTATGCACACACCACACACACACACCCATTGACTCACAGTGCTCTTTGTGCTCCTAAACCCCTACAGGAGAAGTGCCATCAGTACTGGCCAGCTGAGCGGTCAGCCCGTTACCAGTACTTCGTGGTGGACCCCATGGCCGAATACAACATGCCCCAGTACATCCTGAGGGAGTTCAAGGTCACAGATGCCAGGGTACGTTTTCTGCCCAACTGTGGCCCGGTCTGCACAGGGAACACACACTTCCTCCATCTCTCAGAAACGCATTTGGTCATTCTTGCAATGTCAAGTATATAAGTATAAGTATATATACTCTTTTGATCTCGTGAGGGAAATTTGGTCTCTGCATTTATCCCAATCCGTGAATTAGTGAAACACACTCAGCACACAGTGAGGTGAAGCACACACTAATCCCGGCGCAGTGAGCTGCCTGCAACAACAGCGGCGCTCGGGGAGCAGTGAGGGGTTAGGTGCCTTGCTCAAGGGCATTTCAGCCGCGCCTACTGGTCAGGGTTCAAACCAACAACCCTCCGGTTACAAGTCCGAAGCGCTAACCAGTAGGCCACGGCTGCCCTATGTCAAGTGTTAGTGCAAGTCCAGATGTCGGGAATTTAAGAAGCATATTCCTGGAAAATTCCTGGTTGAAACTCCTAAGAGGTCCTAGAAGTGTTGAAACATTCGTCTGAATTGAATCTACTCTACCACTGCAATGACTTAAAAAGAGCGCTTGAAGTATGGGCATAAGGATGAGATGAGCATGAATATCATTTGTATTTTTATGTGAGATTAAACACAAGGATGTTTGTCTTCGTTTGGTTAGAGTTTAGGCCGAGGAGTTCATAGAGCACCATGGTACATAAGTCTGCTTTGTTCTAGTGTCAGGTAAAGAAATGAAAGAGGCAGACATACTGCAGGAGCCAGCGCAGAGTGGGACACACTGATGAATTAGCTCTCGGAGGGGGGAATTAACCTGATTATGTCGTTTTAGTTGTCTCTGTCATTCTCCACTTTGAATGGGATTCTAGCTGTGCTTGACATTAAAAATTGGGTGTTAAGAGCGGTCTTTGATGCATGTCCTTTGTGTGTGGTGTCGACATGATGTACTTGTGAGGTCTGTCACTCGTTCTTTTAAATAGATCAGTGCTGTTGGAGTCTAGAGATGTCAGTTTTAACCATTATGAGCCATGGTGCATACTTGATGTCTCTCTCTCTCTCTCTCTCTCTCTCTCTCTCTCTCTGTGGTGTTATGACGAACTCTGTGTAGCGTCATAGATTGTGAGCTGCATATTGGACATATTGTATAGGATGCCTATTTTGCGTCACTGAGTAAGGATTAGGCAGACATATCTCCATGTAATTTACAATTTAACGATTGATTGAAGCTTTTTTTGTAGTTTGATGTTACCTGTTGTAGATGTTTGATGTTAGCTGGTGTAGATGTTTGATGTTAGCTGTTGTAGATGTTTGATGTTAGCTGGTGTAGTTGTTTGATGTTAGCTGTTGTAGATGTTTGATGTTAGCTGGTGTAGATGTTTGATGTTAGTTGTTGTAGATGTTTGATGTTACCTGGTGTAGATGTTTGATGTTAGCTGGTGTAGATGTTTGATGTTAGCTGTTGTAGATGTTTGATGTTAGCTGTTGTAGATGTTTGATGTTAGCTGTTGTAGTTGTTTGTTAATTGTTGTAGTTTTTAGATGTTAGTTGTTGTAGTTTTTAGATGTTAGCTGTTGTAGTTTTTAGATGTTAGCTGTTGTAGATGTTTGGTGTTAGTTGTTGCAGTTGTTTGTTAATTGTTGTAGTTTTTAGATGTTAGTTGTTGTAGTTTTTAGATGTTAGCTGTTGTAGTTTTTAGATGTTAGCTGTTGTAGTTTTTAGATGTTAGTTGTTGTAGTTTTTAGATGTTAGCTGTTGTAGTTTTTAGATGTTAGCTGTTGTAGTTTTTAGATGTTAGCTGTTGTAGTTGTTTGGTGTTAGCTGTTGTAGTTGTTTGCATGCTGTAATAACGGATCATCTTAACATTTCTGTGCAGGATGGCCAGTCCAGGACTATTCGCCAGTTCCAGTTCACTGATTGGCCGGAACAGGGCGTGCCAAAAACTGGAGAGGGCTTCATTGACTTCATCGGCCAAGTGCACAAAACCAAGGAACAGTTCGGCCAGGACGGACCAATCACTGTGCACTGCAGGTCAGAGACAGAGTCTGTGTGCATGTGCTTGCTGTGCATCTGAGAGCATAAATGTGTGTGCCTTTCAACTTATGTATACTGACATAGCGTGTTTGTGTGTGTGTGTGTGTGTGCGCGCGCGCGTGTGCTCTCCCTGCAGTGCGGGTGTTGGGCGGACAGGCGTCTTTATCACCCTGAGCATCGTGCTGGAGAGGATGAGATACGAGGGCGTGGTGGACCTCTTCCAGACCGTGAAGACACTGCGCACCCAGAGACCAGCCATGGTGCAGACAGAGGTACGCACACAAGCAACAGTCTATCCATTTATCCCTCTATCCATCTATCTATCTATCTATACATCTCTCTGTCTATCCATCTATCTGTCCATCTCTCTACCTATCCATCTTTCTACATGTTTTGACAACACAAGAACTCTTGTCATGTCAGCAAAGCCTTTGAAATATGAGTTGAAAAAATGTGATGGAGGGGAAAGGCAAGGAGAAAATAGAGAGAGGGGTTCAGAGAGAAAGAAAGAGGTAGAGTAAGACTGATAGAAAGTGGGGGGGGGGGTATGAAGGGAATGAAAGACATGAAAGAAAATAGGAGATGGAGACAAATAGTAGAAGAGAGGGAGGGAGATGGAGAAAACAGGCGGGGAAAGAGGTAGAGGGACACACAGTAGCTTCAGAGACAGACGAGAGGTGTAGCATGGAGGAGATGGAGAGAACAGGCGGGGAAAGGCGTAGAGGGAGACGTAGTAGGCTTCAGAGACAGACGGGGGTGTAGCATGTTCCCGGGCCTGGTTTGTCTAGTCAGCCGTGGAAGGGGTGCGACGGTGAGAGAGACAGCCCCCCCGCTGAGCTCCTGACGCAGGCGAGGCACACTTTCAGTCAAGCTAGCGAGAGCCTTGATGTGTTCACACCGGAGCCCAATGCAGTGTGTCCCGGCAGCACCGCGGGCTGCTGCGCAAAAGAACGCTGCCTCACCAGGAAGCCCGATGTCAGACGAGGCGATTTTTGCTTTTCTGTCTTTTTGTCCTCATTCCGCTTTTCTGTTTTGTTTCTCTCTCCCTCTCTCTGTCCTCTCGCTCTCTCTCCAATTCTCTCTCTCTCTCTCCAATTCTCTCTCTCTCTCTCTCTCCAATTCTCTCTCTCTCTCTCCAATTCTCTCTCTCTCTCCAATTCTCTCTCTCTCTCTCTCCAATTCTCTCTCTCTCTCCAATTCTCTCTCTCTCTCTCTCTCCAATTCTCTCTCTCTCTCTCCAATTCTCTCTCTCCAATTCTCTCTCTCTCTCTCTCCAATTCTCTCTCTCTCTCTCTCTCTCTCCAATTCTCTCTCTCTCTCCAATTCTCTCTCTCTCCAATTCTCTCTCTCTCTCTCTCTCCAATTCTCTCTCTCTCTCTCTCTCTCCAATTCTCTCTCTCTCTCTCTCCAATTCTCTCTCTCTCTCTCTCTCCAATTCTCTCTCTCTCTCTCCAATTCTCTCTCTATCCCACTCTGTCCTCTCGCTCTCTTTCTTTCTCTGTCTCTCTCTCTCTCTCTCTCTGTCTCTCCTGCAGGACCAGTATCAGCTATGTTACCGGGCAGCTCTGGAGTACCTGGGCAGCTTTGATCACTATGCAACGTAACCGCTTCCCCCTTCTACAACAGCACCGGCTTGCCCCCTCTACCCCCATCCTCCTCCAGCCGGGCTTTGGATCTTCTGGCCAACACAACACCCACCCACCCAGCCAGTTCTCTTCCGGAAACTTCTTCTTGGGGGGGGGGGGGGGGGTGGAGTTGAGAGGAGTGGAATAGGAAATGGAAATGAGGAGCACAGGTGATGGTGGGGGTGGCAGGAGCCCCCTCCCCCCACCCCCACCCCCCTTTTCTTGGAGCAACTCCTAAGGACTGGCACAACAAACTTGCTTTATCCTTTACCCCCCACCCTCCCCCGTCACACACCAACACAACAAACAGACAGACCAGAAACAAAGCAAGCTCCCTTAAAAATGAAAAGCCTAACCAGACAAAAAAAAAGGTACCCATTCTGATGTCTCACAATGCACAATGGCTTCCCCTGTTCATGCATCCTGCTGATCATCGGCATTGTTTATGTTGTTCAATAATCCCTGCCATTGCCATTGCCATTACTATCATATTATTATTACTACATAATCTAGATTTTATCATTATTGTTTGGTATTTTTAATCATTTACACTGGTTGTTGTATGTATGTAAGTCTAAGGGGTCTACTTTTTTCCATGGTTATTCATATTTGACTTTTTTGTATGTTTTATTTACTTTTTAATTTTATAGTCATAGCACGGAGGGCATGTGTTTTCGATATGCCCCGGCGTTACTAATATTAACAAACACATACTCAGTGCTGCTACTGATGATTTCTTTATCGTTATCGTCATTATTATTATATCACCTTCTGATTAGCCATTCGCTCATTCGTCTGGGGAAGGGGAACAACCTTTTATAAGCCTTTTCATCTCCTGATACTTTATAGAATGATTATCTATATTAAAAAAAGAGATCAAATGCATACAGTTAGCGGACTTACATAAACTTATTGTTATAAAAGAAAAAACTAAATAGACTAATGAATCTTGAGGACAATGTCGTGTACAGATTCGGGCATTGCTCTCAATAGCTGTAAACTGTGACTTTTTTTTCTCTCTATCTCTTTATCTCTGCGAGCAAGTGTGTCGCTCGAAAGACCTCATCACACACACTGAACGACAGAAGTTTTCTGAGACGGGGGTTTACGTCATGTACCAGTGACGCCTCACATAAATACATTCTCAATACAAACACACACGCCCCAGGTCTTATCCTGGGAAGGAAAGGTTGACCAAAATCCCAAGGACCCAGAGAGAAATCCCTCCCTGGGTTCTGACCCGAGGCAAGGGACCTGGACTCATGTATAGCGCTTAACCTCCTCCTACAGCTTCTGAAGAGTGTTTTTATCTGGCCAAAACAGTATCTCAAATCAATGTATATCGATGATGGCCTGTACCTTTGATCGGAAACACCCTTATTTTTTATTTTATTTTTTATTTTTTATTTGCTATCAATGACCCTCAGATTTACTGGTCTGGTTGTGGTGGAGGGACCGGACCGCCATGGCCAGATCGGGTCGTCCCTGACTCATCGTCCACACGTGGTACTCCGCAACTGCCGTGCTCTTATCTTGCCCCCATTGAGGTACACAAAGGTTCTCCTACAGCCACTTAAGAACCGCAGCACTACAGTGGATGAAGGAGCTCCACGTCCGGAATCAAGAACCAAGCGGAACATTCTTCCCTAGACCAGAAGACCGCAAAAAAAAGAAAAGAAAAAGAAAAACCTGTGGTAAATTTGTTGTACGCGGGGATAAACCGGGGGGCCAAGAAAAATCATTTCACTTTGTGTTTGCATAGTGCCGTAGGGGTCCACTCTGTTGTACATGCAGTCTGTTTTCTATTTGTCAATATGATGACAACCACAATGACGAGAAAAAAACGGTGAGAAAAAATGTTGCAAATACCTTGATGTTAATAAAGTTGAATAAATGGGTTTTGTACAAAATTCCTGTTTCTGGCGCTTTCTGTGATTGTGCTGATTGTGACCTTGGTGTGAGTCCTCTCTCTCCATCATCTCCTTCCCCTCTCTCTCTATTGAATTCTTTCTTCCCTTTGGTCTCTCTGATCTCTCCCCTCTATCCCAGTCTCTCTCCTATGCTCACTCCCCTTCTTGACTTTTCGCTCTTGTCCTCTCTCTCCCTCGTTCACACTCTTCCATGTCCACTATGTTTTCTTTCTCTTTTCTCTTCTCCTGCCTCTTCATCTCCCTCTTATCCCCTCTGTTCTCTCTCTCACACTTCTCCACTTTTTTATCCTCCACTCTTCTCCTCTGTCCCTCTCTCTCTCTCTCTCTCTCGCTTTCTCTCTCGCTTTCTCTCTCTCTACCTTGCCGGTCTGGTCTGGTACCAAGGGGAACAGATGTGTTTGCGGCCCTGTGGTGCCCGTGTCCATGCCTGTGCCCTTGACTGGCTGGCAGCTCTCGTGCCCTGAAGCTCCCGTGCCCTTGCCTGCTCCTGTTCCTACTCCTGCTCCGGGCCCCATGGGTGGAGAGGGGGGTCACTGTGCGGGAGGAGGAGAGGGTGGCCCTGTGCTTAGATAAGCGTGATTGGGGACACGACACGACACGTCAGCAGAGCTTGGTGATTCCGCTCTCGGCGGCACAGATGTTCAGCCTGGACACACTGCAGCTGTTTCAGAGCACTCACGTTTTACCTTCTGTCGTGCACAAAACTTCACTCAGTGGATTTCAGTGGTTTTCAATGTTACTTTGCTTAGTTGCAATACAGTGAATTGTCTGTAGTCTGTATACGCATCTATACCGACATTGAGCAAGGAAAGATGCTGTGTGGTTGTCTTATCTCTGATCTAAAAATAATACTTCACAAATGATTCTTATTATTTCGCCATGATAAAGGGCTTATTGTTTTCCTTAGCATTTATTTTGTATAATAGTCAGCATTTATTCATATGAAACTATAATAAAATAGATGCCTTGAACTCAAAATGGAGGCCTTCAGGCCTTCACACATACTGCATGACATGAAATTGCAATGTGAAAAATTCACACACTAAGTAGACATACTCTACAATTACATTTCTTTTTTTAATATTTCACACTGGTTTTGTGTACAACTGTCAATGATATCCTTAGTATGATGGTATCATCTAGCAGTAAGATAATTTGATGTCACCAAGAAAAAATTTTTAGGGCACACCCACCGTTGAGAGATAACAACCGGGGAAGTTTCACAATGGCATTCAAAGCTCGAGGCAGTACCATGACAGGGTCAGACAATATTGTAGGGTGACAATTGGTAATGTCACTTTGGTTTGTTCAGTAAATGTGTAGCTTTTGTGACATTGAACATGACAGACATCCATCAATCAATCAATCACACCAACAGCACTTCGAACAATACAATAGATTGCATTTGTTGTCACTGTACATTTCCAGTACCACATTTGCTCTGCAGCCCTTAAACAGCATCAAATCAAGGTAACACAAAAATAGCTCACTAGATGTACCACATAGTGCAAAATATGACCTGACCGCCACTCAGTCCTGCACATTCTCTCCACCGAAATAAATCACGCTTTGTCTCCATCCCCTACTCTTGCAACTCATGTAAGTGAGTGTGTGCGTGCTTGTGAGTGTGTTTGTGTGCGTGGGGGGGGGTACCAGTGTGTGTGCATGCGGGGGGGGGGGGTGTATGTGTGTGTGTGTGTGTGTGCTACAATGTGAGTGGGCATGTGTTCACTTGTGAGTGTGTGCACATGTTAATGTATGTGTTTGTGCAGTTAATGAATGTGTTTTTGTGTGTGCGTGTGTTTGTGTGCAGTTTATGAATGGGAAGGGGGGTTGTGTGTGCGCTTGTTCATGTGTGTGTTTGTGTGCAGTTTATGAATGGGGGGGGGGGGGGGGGTGTGCATGTGTTTGTGCAGTTAATGAATATGTGTGTGGTGGGGGGGGGGGGGGTATATTCATATTCAGGTATATTCATTTCTAATAAACAAGACTGAAAAGTGGGTGAGTAAGAAGATTCAAAAAATAAAATAAAAATGTATAAAGTGGCAAATGCAAAAAAACATTGAGGAGGTGTCAGCTGAACACATCATGAGGGAGTGAAGTGACAGTTCAGCATCCTGATGGTTTGTGGATAGAAACTGTATCTGTATCCACTGGTACAGGCCCGAATACTCTTTTACCTTCTACTAAATGGCATGAGGGTGAAGAGCCTCATCTATCCTTTGCAGCTTGGAAGTGTTCCCTTTCAGTGAATATAGTATGTTTCATGATTCCTAACTTTCTAACTCTTGCAGTGGGTTGCGGACCAACCATTCACGGACATGTAGGTTACGAAATACATGAATGATGATTTTATTCAGTGTGAAATTGACACGTTAGGGTAACCATAATGTTGATGGCAGAAAGTGCATTGTTATACAATACAAATCATGACTGTAAAGATTCTGTTTAGAATAAGTGCTGCTGAGTGCCAGGCTTAGAGGTTGCAAGATCTATTAACCTGATTCCCTCCCTTGATCATCAAGCGATTGGGACAGGAGACACTCAGAAGGATTTCAAAATATTACTACAGGGTCACTAAAGCAAACCGTCAAAGTTCTAAACACCCTTCACTTCCATTCAGCCTGGGCCCCTATTGTTAGATGCCCAAGTAGGCTAATTACATTTAGGGACAAAATGACAAAAGTCTGTTCAGTATTAGCAGCTTTTTACCTTAAAAGTAATGTTTGATGCAATTTTGATGGTGCATCAACTCTCTGCAGTAGCCTAATGCACTCCATTTGCAAACTGCCAGAAAACAACACAGAAGAAGAAGGGCCAGACAGAGCATAGTATTACATAGTATAACATTGAGTCCCACCTGTGCAAGAGCCCAACATTGAGTCAACTGTGTGTAGGAGCCATAACCAGCATCCAAGAGCCAAGCCCTGGCCGTGGGAAACCACAAATAAACAAAACTTAACTGAGTCATCATCATTACAATATTTATATCTTCAAAACTACTGTTGAAGCAAAAGTTGAACATTTCTCAACTTTTTGATGGAGGTGATGGGAGCAAAGCAACGCAATAGAACCACAATTCACTTCGGAAACGGATGACGTAAGCCCATGTAAAGTGAAGGAGATGAGAAGTTGAGAAATTTTCAATTTTGCTGCACCGACGGACAGCAACGCAAGGGACCAGCCAATCAAATTAAGGTTATGCTTCAAGGTTTACACCCTAGTCAGGGATGGATTACTGCACGGGCCTACCAGGCCCAGGGGCCCAAGGGGTCAGGGGGCCCTGAAGCCCAAGCCTTTGCATGGAATCATTGCCTCAATATCAACAAATCAGGATGTAGGCTATGAATCTGATTGAATTTAATATTGGCCATCCCCAAAATGCACCAGAATACAGAAAATCACATCAAACAAATTAAAACATTTCTGGGGGAGGACCCCTAAACCCCCCCTCCCACATATACGACAATTAGTGGGGGGTCCTTAATACATCTGGGCCCATGGGGCCCGAAAGTTCATAATCCGCCCATGACCCTAGTACACACCCCCGACTGTGTGGAAAACCCACCGGCATGCAGAAACACATTGCAATTGGCTGCTAAAGTCCAGGACGGTGACAATGAGTTAGCTCAGTCGGAAAGCCTAGCCAAAGTCCTTTTAGGCAAGTCCCTCCACTCGCACAAAGACGCACAAATGTAACTCCATATTTAACAGCAAGGCCTATACTTTTCTGGAAATGTAAAGAAACAGGTGCCTGAATTCTCTTCAACAAGCCCCAATCAAGTGTGCTGAGTGTGCTGGCTGTGGCAGTCTGTTAGTGTTTCTCACTCAGACTGGCACACAGACAGCGAAGCTGACTGTTCCCATTGGCACTAGTCATCACCGTCCAATGTGTCAAATCTGCTGACATTGAGTGTCATCTCTGACTCTTGAGTGAAAAGGGGCCTTTAAAGAGGTTTGCTGCTTTAAAGCCGCAATGCATAGTCACTAGGCTGATTGTTGAGGATGACACGTACATGGTTAACAGAGTGAGGAGATTCTGAACAGAGTTGAGGACATTAAGAGAAGCCCAGCATGAAATCCACTCACTCCCTTAAACTTGATGGCCATAATGATGCTAAAACTTACCCAATGAAAAGATTGTGTTCATCTTTTGCTTTACCTCCCCTTGTCTTGGATTCACATTGTTTATATTTGTATATTTTGTGTATATTTGCCTGCATCTATTTTCATTATTATTATTTGTTTCACATGAACAAATGTTCCTTTGAAGCAGAGAAATGGAAAAACATGAAATGTTAAATGATAGATAAACCTAATTTATCATACATATATTTTTTTCTACAAATATTTTATTTACTTTTAAGAGGAATTATAAACCATATACTTTCAACGTGTCTTGGCAGGGACAGGTATCTAAGTCTCATTACCTCACCACAGGTGTGCCTCAGGGATCAGTATTAGGACCCTTGCTTTTCTCTATTTACACCACTTCCTTAGGTGATACCATTCGCTCCCATGGATTTGACTATCACTGTTATGCAGACGACACTCAACTTTACCTGTCTTTCCCACCTGATGACTCTAGTGTTTCCCACCGGATTTCTGCATGCCTTAAGGATATTTCAGCCTGGATGAAAGATCGGCACCTTCAGCTTAATCTCTCAAAAACAGAGTTTTTGGTGTTTCCAGCTAAAACAGCTATTCCCCAACAGATTAACATCCAGCTTGACTCAACTTCACTGACCCCAACTAGATCGGCACGAAACTTGGGCGTTGTAATTGATGACCGACTTAACTTCTCTGAGCATATAGCTTCTATTGCAAAATCATGTCGGTTTATGCTTTACAACATTAGGAAGATCAGACCTTATCTGACACAAGATTCCACACAACTTCTTGTTCTCTAAGCTGGACTATTGTAATTCACTATTAGCTGGCTTACCCGCTTGTGTAACAAGATCATTACAGCTGATTCAGAATGCTGGAGCACGCCTGGTCTTCAATCAGCCAAAAAGGACACATGTAACTCCTCTCCTAGTTACTCTCCATTGGCTCCCTATAGTAGCCAGAATTACATTTAAATCTCTCACTTTGGCCTATAGGACACTAACTAGATCTGCTCCTAGTTATTTTAATTCAATAATCAAGCCTTACATACCCAACCGCCCACTGCGGTCTTCTGGTGAGCGCATGTTGTGTTGACCAGTCATGAAAACTGGGTCTAATTCCAGACTCTTTTCTTCAGTGTTTCCATGTTGGTGGAATGAATTGCCCAGTGCTCTCCGTTCCTGTGGTAGTTTTGGGTCGTTTAAGAGGGGTCTAAAGACATTCCTATTCAACATATACTTAGTTGTTTAAGCGCTTATGTGTTATGGTTTGTATAATGTTGTTTTATTTTAATTGGGCTGTTAATTAATTTGACATTATTGTTTATTATTGATATTCTCCTTAATGTAGTCTTAGCATGTTATTGTTTTTATATTATTGATTGAATGGACATTATTGTTTATTATTGCCTTTCCCCTTTTTTTCCCATTGCTTTTTTTATTAGGCTATTGATTGAATTGATATTATTGTGTACTATAACTATTATCCTTACTATACTTGACCTACATTCTAATCTGTTCCCTGTTCAATTTTAAATATTATTATGTTGTTTTGTATTTATGTGTCGCTTTGGACAAAGGCGTCTGCTAAATCCATAACCATAACCATAACCATAACCATATATTTTTGCACCCCTAGTTACAGTATTGCAGCAATTTGCTAGCAAGGTCTACCACTATCTCTTTACATGTAAATAAAACAATGAATACTGTACTAATATAGCACCCTTGAAGTCTGCACCTGGTTGATATTTTCTTGTCATTCCTCTTTTACTTAGATGTGCACATTTCTTGTGCTTTGTGAATTTCTTGCTTTGTAATGTGCACCGAATCAAGGGATGAATAAAACAAAAATCTGTTCTCTATAGCTTACTTTAATCTATTTGAAGAGCAGTTAACTAAACTGGAAGGGGTTGAGTGTAGCAGGTGCTACTGCAAGGCAAACTGCAAAAAGTCCAAAAAGAGCCCATTTGTATTGTTTCATTATGCCCTCAGTGCGTTCACAGAACGCAAACACAAGCAGATCATTTCAACATATTTCCTTCATGTGTAAACTTATGTCCACTCATCTTCTCCCTATTTTCACATGCCTTTTGTGAGGGGTATATGCCTATAAATGTGAGTTCACTAATTCTTCCATACATGTCATTTAACATTGTCTGTCTTGCCTCTGTTTAGCCCTGAGCTAACCCTATAACCTACCTTAAAATAATTGTTATACTTAGATGCCCCTGACTTCCATCTGGTATAGCATGGCTTAATTATGCCAAATGGATTTGTGTGCTTCTGATTATTTCTAGCTTTCTAGGGCATCTCACAAACCAATCTGCACATTCTGTTATTGGCTTCTGCTGGTTTGCATTTGGCTGATAAGTATATAATCAGTGTTGCCCATGGCTTGTTAACGCCACTGTGATTGCCCTATCTTTGACATTGTGTAATTTGAAAAGTTAAGTACATAAGGGTAGCTTGATGGAGCAAAATGGTTGCAGCTCTTCTTTGGCATTTTTGTTTTCCCCTCGGTTTTCTGTATAAAGGGTTTAATTAGTTTTAAAACATTATCTAAAATGTGTTCTTGAATGGTAATTATTTTGTCCATTATCCCAGAACTGATGGGGTAAATCAATATAAGTGCATCTGAGTTCTGAAAAGGATGCAAAATGGTCTTGTATGCTATTAATGAATATGAATATGTGCAGTGTCTGGAATTAATTATTAGCTGATGATATAGATTGATAAGGAGATTTGTAGTCATAGTATCACTAATAGTCCAATATCACTAAATGTTTGGCCTATCGGGTTTGATGAATGTTCCATCATTTCCACGCACACACACACACACACGACACATTGTTACCTCAAATACACACGTGGGAACCTGCAGAGCAAACATATTAATGGCAGAATGCAGCTGGCTGAGTTGACTCCCATCTCTCTCTCTCTCACACATTTGCATTCTTTATTTGGATTAGAAGATAAGCATATATCATGGCATAATCCAAATGTGATTGAAAGGTGTACAACAGCAGCCAATATCCAGTCCATTATGCACATTAGGGGTAAAGGTGGCACCTACGCCTCCATATGTAGAGGCTACCAATTACTGCTGATACAGAGCAATATCTTGTCAGTTTCTTGGCCTTGTTCTTATGTAGTCCGCAGATCTGCAGGCCTCTTACACACATCTTGTGCACATGGCCTAAACTACCAAAAATGAGGGCAATGATTTTACAGGAGTAGCCAGAACACACACACACACACACACACACACACAAACACACACACACACACACACACACACACACTCTCTCTCTCTCTGACACATGTCCCTCTTTGTTGTTACCTCAAATACACACAATATGTTAATAGACCCCCAATAATAATGTCCATTGCTATGTTCTATCACACCCCCCTGTTAGTGCTGACCCATCCTAACTTTGCCAGCTTGATGCTTCCACATGCCAGCTAGCTCATGCAACAGAACTTTGCTGCTTGATATCTTTGCACTTTGCCAGCTATTTAAATCAGGGCCCTAGTGTCTTGTGACCAGAGCCTTGCCAATTCTACTTCCCAAACATATTCAAACATACAGTACACAGAAACAGAACTTTGCTGCTTGATATCTTTGCACTTTCCCAGCTATTTAAATCAGGGCCCTAGTGTCTTGTGACCAGAGCCTTGCCAATTTGTCTCTTAAACATACAGTACACAGAACCAGAACTTTGGGGATCTGTGTTCCTTGTTGGCTTATTTACATAATTACCAAAATACACCAGTAGGGGGCACTAAGATGCATGTAAGAGCAGAGGCGTATATTTAGACACAGTATAAAACAGCTCTGTACAAGAGTATATGCAAGAAAAGGTATAGCCAGAGACTTTCTAATGAGGAGACACAGCACTCAAAAAATCCTTCATAGAAATGCATGGGGCTAGTTTGTAACGCCAATATGGCCGTTGTCTACACATATCCCACCCATTCCTCGGCAAAACTTCGACATGTGAGTACATTGAGCCAATCATGTGGTGTGATGTGAATACAATGAGCCAATCATTTGGTGTGTTGTGAAGACATCGTGCCAATCATGTGTTGTGAACTCGCCGCTGGAGCAAGATTGGTGTCGTGAAGCCTTGCGCACGCACATTTCTGCCGAATAGGATGCCCGATGAGGGCCCAAAAAGCGTTGCAATATGGCCGCCGAGTGGAGGGACTTGCCTAAAAGGACTTTAGCCTATGCCAAACCCATAAAACTGAAATACTGTTATGTGAGGAGTGTACTGACAGATATAATCTATGGAGTTTATTAAAAAATTCTGAATTTGTGAAATGCATTAAATAATAAATTCCTCAGTAACACCGGTCAGTTGCATTTTTAATGCTGCAAGGCTCTCATACTGACTTAGAAATAATCTGTCCATTTATACATCTAGGCTGGACTATGTAACTCTCTGTATTTAGGTCTGAACCAATCTAACCTTGCTAGACTTCAATTAGTCCAAAATGCAGCAGGCTTCTTACTGGAACTTATGCACATTCAGTCCTGTGCTAGCCCAAATCCACTGGTTGTCAAAAAAGAAATAGAAATATTAACTGCCACCTTTAACTTCACAGTATTTTGCTCTAGGCCTTTAGTAGTAATAGTAGTTTTGGTAACTGTATCTTCTTTTAGCTACAATTATAATCAGTTTATCATTATCAGTACTATTATTTTTTGTATTTTTATTTATTTTTTTTGTCACTTATATTTTTGTTTTTATTACTATATTTATTTTATTTCTGTGAGCACCTTGGGTCAATTGTATTGCGTTTAAGTGTGCTATATAAATAAACGTGACTTGACTTGACTTTACTAACCTATAATCAGTCAGATGTTAAATCACAACAAGAATTCTAAAAAAAAGAGAAAACTTTATGTTGTCTTTCACCATGACAACTCTAGAATTTAGAACACCAGTAGGATTCTACTTTGCAACATGGTCCGGTTCTATGTTTCATTCACTGCCAGCACTGCGAAAGAGTAAGATGTCTTCTGATATTGTAATGGATGAAATGATGGATCTTCACAATGACCAGTCACCCATTCATTTGAAGATGACCAGTCAAAAGAAATACAAACCTCGGCCGTATAGTCGCCCGTCGACTAAAGGTTCATCTTCAGCATCTGCTGACCTCAACACCTTGAGGAAGGAGAGGGCACTGGTGCTCTTGTCACTGATACCCTCTGACAAGAGGAAGAAAATCGGTCTCGAACTGAGACCAACTCAAACAGCACTAACACTGAGAAGTGTAGATCAGCTGGTCAGTCACACACATTCCCATTTATATTTTGGAATGTTGTTGAAAATGACACCTATCAGTCCGTCTGGTGGAGTGCTGATGGAACTGCCGTGGTTATCCACGAGATGTTCATTGCTGAAATACTTGAAAGGGATGTGATTGATTGTAAATTCGGCACAAAGAGCATCAAGAACTTCTATCGGCAGCTTAAGCTGTATGGATTTACCAGGCCTGGAGTTAACCTAGAAAACCATGGAAATCTCAGCATGGACGTCACTGCCAAAAAGGTCAAGGTACGTATCCCTACTTTAGCACAACGTTGAGTTAAACAGAATTATTACATTCTGCTTAGTCATTAAGCAAATTCATGAAAAAAAAGGTAAGTTGGAAGAATTTGAGTGCTCACCAACTGTCTTTCACCTTCCACCCATCTCCCTTTTTCCCACCATACAGGTGTTTGCCAATCCTTACTTCCAGAGGGGGTGTGAGAACCTCCTGGCCCAGCTGAAGCGGCACGTAAGGACCAAAGCTACTGAAACATCTCCAGTGGCTGACGCGGAAATCTGTAAAGCTTCTGGACATGGTTGCAAGCTGACTGATGAAATGGTCAGCCCAACCTCCCGCAGACCTGCGATCCAATGCCATGACAGGACCCTACTTGGCCCCAGCCTTGGCCTGTCTCTCATGCTGGCCGCTTTGGAGAGCAAGAGAAGGGCCTTGATGGATTTCCTTCAGATGAATAGTGTCAACTCAGCAGGTCCATCAACTTCCGGTGACATCAACAGCATCAGTGGAACACATGAGGCCAATAATAACCCCCATTCCTTCAATAAATCAACAGTTACTTTATGTATATGACTCATTGCACCATTCTGAGCTTTAACTACACTACATTGTGAGATAATGTGGTAAGCCTACAATGAATGACAAACAAAACGCAATGACACAAAAAAAACACACACATTAGACACAAGAGTTGGTAGAAAACTCTGTTAGTGCAGCTGTGTGAAAAAATATGTTATGAGAACGGCTTTAAATGAGAGGCAGGCCAAGGAAGAACGTTTTTTTAAAGGAAGCCAAGGGTAAGGTAAGGTATATGGAGAACTTAGTAGGTCTATTTAAGAAAGTTAATTACCTATCAATCAGACATGTGTAGATTTAGCCTAGGCTACTACGTTTCATGATGCAATGCAGCAGTGTAGTCTATGTGGGAGAATAATAATAATAAATACATTTAAAAAAAAAAGACATGTAGACAGTTAATTGATACGTGCCGTGAGCTGCAGGGCGTGGTTAAAACAAAAAGGCATTTTGATTAGCCCGAGTTAAAACCTCGGAACGCCCTCAGAGCGTTGTAAACAATCACAAACTGAGCATGCGCTTTTGCCCGATACAATAATGGAGGACCATCCTTACTGCCCGTGGTAAATTCTGAATAAATACGCTTCTTACTCTGAAGATCTGAGGCACCAACCAGTTCTCAACAGCTCGAAATTTGTAAGTCGGTTTCAACAGTCTGTTGATAATTCCATTGTCTTTTTTCGTCACTTCATCTATTTTTTTGTCTCACTACAAGTCAGTATTTGTTGCTAGCTAGCTAAAATGCTAGCGATTCTCTGTCTGCAGCTAACCAGCTAATACTTGCTAGCGTGCTATCCTGACTAGCTAGCGAACGTCAAGTTGAACTGCATATCGTTTCCCTATCAGCAAGAACTTACGTTTCTCTGAACTGCTTTGCAGGTTTATGTTTACTTGCTGAACAGCATAATTAACTTAGTCCATATGTATTGACATAACTCTTTGCCTTACATCAAGTTCTAGTTTTGCGTTTGAAAGCAACTTGCCTGACACACAATGTGAGCTATTTATTTTCCGGGAGTTAAGCTGCTATGGGCCTTAAAGTTGACGACCACGATAATCATCCAATGAAAAATGAAATGCAGAATTTATTCATTGTCCTCATCCTATAGTTGGTGTCCAACTGGGAGGTTCTTATGAAGGAGTTGTGACAGATTAGCACGCTAACATGAGCTAATGTATGTTATTACAGACAGACTAACGTTAAACGTTAGCTAGCTGTGATAGTTAGCTAATATTCTCGTGTTAAACGTGACTAACAACATTTTGCATTTTGACGAAGCAGTTACAATGCAAACAGTAAGAACCAGTAACATGTAAAATTGTGATTGCGGTTGTACTTTGCAAGCAAACTAACGCATGTGACTTCACAACTGTATATTTCTTGTTGAATGTTTGTTGCTAGCTAGCTAGTTAACGTTATGCTAGTTTGTCAACTCTGCCTGTGAATGTCATGCAGTCAACGATTATCGGCTAAGTAGCTAACGTTAACTATTTTACTTGGTAACTTTCTAACGTTACTGCAATTCTAGCAACTCAGCCGGCATTTTGGAACTTTAACTTATTGTTTAATGTGAAAGGCCGACGTCGCGGTTTGTGAAAGCTTAGTGGTGAATGCATTCTAGTTGATAAAGCAGTTGTTAGCTAGCTGTTTGTTTTGTAGCTACATGAGTTAAATGCACTACTAGGATGTTGGCCAAACTGTAGGCGGCGACAAACAGCCTCCGTAGCCGAAACTCCATCCACAGGTCGTAGACTTGTGAACTGTTATCCCGGGGAAACCTACTTGGGCATGTTTGTTCTACAATATTCTAATAACGAGTCTTTTATTGTCTCTATGTGTTATTGTAGTGTCATTGTGGCAACATGGCTTCAGATTCTGCATCGCAGAATCCTGGCTGCAGGATCATGACTTTTCAACCTACTAAGGAAGAGTTCAAAGATTTCAGTCGCTACATAGCCTACATGGAGTCCCAAGGAGCGCACAGGGCTGGAATGGCCAAGGTAACCTGGTCTGAAGATAAAACTGCCATTGAGCTCAAATATAGAAGCAGGCTTACTAAATGTTAAATGTCTTTTTTTCTGTTTTAGGTCATACCACCTAAAGACTGGAAACCCAGGAAAACGTATGATGACATTGATGACCTGGTGATTCCTGCACCCATTCAGCAAGTGGTGACTGGCCAGTCAGGTCTCTTCACCCAGTACAACATTCAGAAAAAGCCCATGACTGTCCGGGAGTTCCGCAAGACCGCTAATACAGACAAGTGAGCAGAGATATGATCTTGTGCTTATACACATGACTCAAAATGGCAAGCTAAAATGACTCACAAGGGCAAGCAAGTCTCTTTGGATGAACCCTCTGAAAAGTTGTTTTTGCCTTTGAAATCCATTCAGTTAGTTTATAAAATTGCCTGAAAGTACATCTTACTACCACTCCACAGACAATTTCAAGCCATCTAATTTTTTTTTCTCCATCATTGTAGGTTTTGCAACCCCAGATATGTGGATTTTGATGAACTGGAGAGAAAGTACTGGAAGAACCTGACGTTTAACCCTCCCCTCTATGGTGCTGATGTCAATGGCACCCTCTATGACTCAGTGAGTTTGTTCTTCTCACATGCATCTGTAAAATCATTGCTGGCAAACTACAAATACCGGTACTTGATGTTGTGAAGCTTTGGTGGTTTTGGATGCCTTTATTACGCTTTACATGGGATATGATTGGCAGACTGGAATGCCCACCTTTTTGGCATTTTTTTGATCCGTCAGTGCAGTAAGGCCATGTGAGATTTTAGTTACTGATTATATATCGTTCTAGTGCATGTTTTTTCATTAACGCTGTAATAAGCTAAAAAACTGAAGTAAGTTTTAGAATTTCTTAAGAAATATTGCTTTCAAGGAGTCATGTAAATGGCCAAGTTATTTTAGAGCACTTTCTTATGATTCCTCAAACCCCTCTGTTCCTCCCCCATGCTGTTCCACCTATAGGATGTGGCCGAGTGGAATATTGGGCACTTGAACACTATCCTTGACACGGTGGAGAGGGAGAGTGGCATCAAAATCAAGGGCGTGAACACCCCTTACCTGTACTTTGGGATGTGGAAGAGCACATTTGCCTGGCACACTGAAGACATGGATCTCTACAGCATCAACTATCTGCACTTTGGAGAGCCCAAGTCTTGGTAAAACAGAGCTTGCATTGAGAAAAATATTTTGTGGCTTGCTAGGGTTGTTTTGGATTCAACAACTGTACAGCTGCTTTTATCAGTGGTCTAATGCTTGATCCTTTCTATAGGTATTGTGTTCCCCCTGAACATGGAAAAAGACTTGAGCGTCTAGCTAAGGGTAAGTGTAAATGGATACAAAAGAATATTTTAAAACTTCCTTTAAGTTTTGAAAATGTTTTGAATGATGTGCTCTTTGCATCTTTTTTTCCAGGTTTTTTCCCTGGAAGTGCCCAAAGTTGTGATGCCTTCTTACGACACAAGATGACATTAATTTCACCATCAATCCTTAAAAAATATGGAATACCATTTGAGAAGGTGAGATCGCTGTATTACTTTGAGTCTAACAAAGTCTCTAAGAAAATACTTTGATTTCTTATTCTGATACAGTATGTCCACAATCAAACCCGATGTCCACTATAAGTTGTAATGATCTCATGTGTAATGATGTGATGTGCAACTCCCTAGGTTACCCAAGAGGCTGGTCAGTTCATAGTGACCTTCCCGTATGGTTATCATGCTGGGTTCAACCATGGCTTCAACTGCGCAGAGTCCACCAACTTTGCCACCCAGCGGTGGATTGAGTATGGGAAGCAGGCCACACTGGTAAGGACAATTGCCAATGCAGTTTGTCTTTTAGTGCTATTAGTTTCTCATTAGTTTTTTACATTCTTGTGGTGTTGTTGAAAGTCAATCATATTCAGTACCGTGGAGGGTCTTATATTAAAGCAACACCAAAGAGTTTTTTGTACCTTAAAATAATGTTTCAACGATGTCGCAATACATCGTACTTTTTAATAAAATCATGCAACATATAGCCTACCTTGTCTGTGGACATCGTTATTTGCAAAGCCGGTGCTGGATAAACGTGCGTGCAGAGGAAAAGTTCTTTGGTGTTGCTTTAAGCATTTTAGCTATTCCATTAGTAGAAACCAAGGAAGAACATGCCATGACTTCACAGAGGCTGCACAACAGAGGTGTTCTGAATGATATTTCAAATTGTCATAGTCAAATTTATTTATATAGCACAATTTAAAACAACCTGTGGTTGACCAAAGTGCTCAAAAAACAAACAAACGGATAAATAAATAGATAATAGAAGACAAAATGAATCAAGACACAAAAAAAAGCACAACAGAAAAATAAAACTAAAATATGTTCATATATATAGCCTATAATTACATTCCACAATTCATTTAAAAGCCATTAATAGCATATGTTCTTTTAACTTGGCTTTAAAAGCACCAATAGTTGGTGTAGATCTAATGTGAAAAGGGAGGTTGTTCCACAACTTGGGCCCAGCTACTGAAAAAGCACAGTAAAAACTCTGCAAAGTCACTGAGGTGATGGCTGAACCAGCACTAACTGTGCTTTGCGTTTCCAGTGCTCGTGCCGGAAGGACATGGTGAAAATCTCAATGGACCTGTTTGTGAGAAAGTTCCAGCCGGACCGCTACAAGCTGTGGCTGGCCGGCAAGGACAACGCGCCCATCGACCACTCCAAGCCCACCCCGGAGGCGGCCGAGTTCTTGCAGGGGGGCCGGGAGCGCTTCCTGGTGGAGCTGCGGAAGGACGAGGGCAGCGGGGAGAAGACCGATCAGATGGAGACGGAGGTGTCCAGCACCACAGAAGGAGAGGATGAGAGGTGAGTGACCACACGCGCGCGCGCGCCACACGCCACACGCCACACGCCACACGCCACGCACGCACGCACGCACGCCACACCACACCACACCACACCACACCACACCACACCACACCACACCACACCACACCACACCACACCACACCACACCACACCACACCACACCACACCACACCACACCACACCACACCACACCACACCACACCACACCACACCACACCACACCACACCACACCACACCACACTCACGCGCGCACACACACACACACACCACATACACCACACACTCATGCGCGCACACACACACACTCTCACACACACATACGCTCTCTCACACACACACACACACACACACACACACACATACACTCTCACACGCACACATACGCACAGTCACACACAGCCATAGTCTTTATGACTTCAATAGGGTGTCCTAGTAAGAAACATTAAATGTATGCTACTGTAAGCGCTATGATGTCCCAAGTGGCCTGTGCCATCCTTGTTAATCCATATGTCTGAGCAGAAGCTTTGAGCATCATCTCTCTCACTGCTGTGATTGTTTTTGTTGTTGACTGTCTTGTGTGGATGTTGTGCAGCATCTCCAAAGAGAAGGCAGCTGTGAAGAGACAGCATGACTGTGTGGAGACTGAACAGCAGCAGCAGCAGCAGCAGCAGCAGTCTGAGCAGCCGCAGGAGAAACCTGGCTCCACCCAAGAAGAGGTGGAGCAGAAGAAGGCTCGAATCTCTCTACCCGAGAATGAAACCCAGAAGCAGGATGCCAGCTCAACAGCCCCAGGTAACACATGCACCAGAGATCACTTTCATTACGAGACTGTTTTTGGGTTCTTTCTTATTTCACTCTCAAAGTAACAGTTTTTGGAGAAAACATGCACTCTCAAAAACCCTTTGAATCACTCACTCAGTAGCCAAATTGCTGTGTGACCAGTAGGGATACTCACAAGCTTGATAGGTCACTGTAGGATTTCTTTTTATGGATACAAATGCAAATACAGGTGTTGGACAGCATGATTTGACTGCAACTGTATTTTTGAATGGTGGGACCAGTTTGTGTAGATTTAATTAACATCTTCTAAACACCTAGATACATGTTGTTTGTTTGGTCATTCTGTTTCATCAAAATTCTATAGCTGATGTGTTTAGTAAGGTCCCACCTTTGAAGGTTTTAGAATATCTTATTAGCATAGATTTTAAGAAACATATTTAAGTTTCTATAACACACAGTGCTCTGGCCATTAAATAGCCTTAGTTGTGGAAATGGCCTTAAATTAAACAAACAAACAAACAAACATTCTGTTTCAGTTGAAGTGCCAGAGCCCCAGCAGCAGCAGCATGTGGAGCAGAGCGCAGGTGAGGAGCCTCAGAGGACCCAGCAGTCTGTGGCCCACGCAGTCACACAGCCCCAGCCAGGGCAGAAGAGCGCCCCGCAGATGCCACAGTCCACAGAGCCTGGGGCAAAAGAGGCAGAAAAGAGCGCCGCCCCGAAGCCAACCAAGCCACGGCCTGCCCTGGAGGAAGAGTCCACCGCAGCAGGGCAGAGCTCGTCTGCAGGGGGTGGTAAGGTCAAGGAGGAGCTGCGTGATGAGGAGGTGCAGGCCCGTATGGAGCTGAAGGAGGAGAAGTCTAGACAAGGGGAGGCCTCCCAGATGGAGGGTTCAGATCAGGCAGCTGCTGTTGCAGATGAGATGACTGCTGAGGTGGAACCAACAGAACAGAAGCCCCCTGAGTTGGAACCTTCACGGGTGGGGTCCTCACAGAAGGTGGAACGTTCCAAGGGTAACCCTGAGGAGGAGGAGGAGGAGGAGAAGCCTGCCGTGAAGCTGTCAACAGAAGCGAAACCCGCTGAGGTGGAACCGACCAAAGGAAACCCTTCTGCGGCGGAACCACTGACGCTGTTGCCTGTGAAGTTTGAGCCTCTGGAGACGGCACGAGTTGAGGCGAAGCCTGGCAAGGTGCAGAACGCGAAAGCATCCAACTGTCTCGCCAGGAACAGGACCACCACCACCTCCACCGCGTCCCCTCCGTCGTCATCACCCCCACAGCAGCAGGCCTCCGCCCAGCCACGCCAGCCTCCAGCCAAAGTAGCCAAAGCCAAGACCGCAGCACCAGTGCCCACCCCAGTGCCCAAGCAGGAGCCTGATCTGCTCACGGGGGCGCCAGCAGGCCCCAGCGAGGTCAACACCAACACCAAACCGGCCCCCTCCTCTGCCGTCTCAGTCAGCCCGGCCCCATTGAACGCTCCTGCCCCTGCCCCTGCCCCTGCGCCCCCTAGCACCAGTCCGGTCCACAGGCTCTTCCAGAGGACGCTGAGTCCGGCGGAGGTTCTGCACGTCCACAGCTACGCCAAAGGAGACTACTGCAGCGAGGGCGAGACGCCGCGCAGGGAGAACAGGAACAGCGTCGGGGACGACAGCGACCCCGAGGATGATGACGACGAGGAGGAGGAGGAGGATGATGACGAAGATGACGACGACGAGGATGACGATGATGAGGAAAAGAAGGTCAGAGGATTGTGGTGGACATGAAGTTTGTGTGCATGCTATAGTTTATCTCTAGAAATCTTGTAGTGGATGAAAGTGATTTTTAAAAAGTGCAGTGTGATTTAAAAGCATTCAGAGGAGCATTCTCTTAGTGTGATTTCAAGCATGCCACCTGTTGTTCAAAGCCTCCCTGAGCTGCTTGTTGTAAAGACCGCTTGTTGGTTTTGCAGGGAGTGGATGACAAAGCGGAGACAGAGGGAGCGTCAGAGCGACTGTGGAAACTCCCCCGTCACCATCCACTCATTAAAGACAGCATGAGTGACGAGGGTAAGACACCTGGATGAGCACAGTTCTATTATTAGGCTAACTGAGTTGAAGCAGTTTTCTGTGCATCATAAGAAATGGATTACCTGAAGTTACAACATAACGCATAACATGCAACATAATTAGATCATCATTTCCCTCTTGTAACAACTAAGTAGTTGTATGAATTGTGTAGTTACAGCTAGAAATCCTTGCCTTTAGGCGGGGATCACATTAGCCAGCGGCAAGCGGCAGGTTTCCTATTGTTCTCTATGGTTCGGCAGCGGAACGGTGGCAACGCTGACATAACGCTAGCGTTGAACAAGCTGAGCGTTGAACTTGGTTCAACTTTTTATAGCGCAACGCGAGCACATTCAATTGTCAGGTAGGGCAAACCGTTTGTGTTACCAAAGGAACGAGAGAGAACTTCTTATGGTCTGAGTGTTGGCGTTACGCTTGCCGCTGCCGCTTGCCCCTGGCCAATGTGATCCCCCGCCTTATTGTGGTGTTATTTGGGTAGTAGTTGAGTGGGAGCAGTGTTTCCCATAGAACTGAATTATATTTGTGGGGGTAAGTTTGCAGAATTAACTTGAATTAAACAGTTTAACAAATTAGCGTTATGATGAACCAGATTTAAGCACAATTTAGTACAACCTGGAAAATCATTGTGTGGTGGTCAATGTTGATATTGTGGTGGGCCGCCACAAATAAGTCAATGTATGGGAAACACTGGTGGGCCGCCACAAATAAGTCAATGTATGGGAAACACTGGGGATGCTGCGCGGTCCTTATAACCTCCCGTGTTCCCCCTGTGTGCCCCAGAGCTGACGGAGCCGGGGGTGGCGGAGGAGGAGGTGGTGGAGGGGGAGGCCTGGGCACGGCCGCTTGCCCACCTCTGGCAGAACCGGCCCTACAGCCTGGAGAAGGAGAAGGAGTTCAACCGCAGCATGGCCCAGCAGCGTCCCTACTGCGCCATCTGCATGCTCTTCCAGACCTACCAGCGGGTAAGGGGGCAGTCGGGAGGGCCAGGCTACCCATCAGGAGGTGCTGAAAGGGCAGTGATGCACGGCTAGGCTGGCTGCCTGCGGTCCTGTCGGCATGTTTATGTGTTGTGTTGTGTTGTGTTGTGTTACGTTGTCTTGTCTTCCTTCCTGTCTCTGTTCACATACTGATCGCCTCCCACCTGTCAGCTGACGGTGACATTTCCTCTCAGTGACGTGGTACTTTTGTTTTTGCGTCTGTTAAATTTAACTGACCTTTACGGATGCCTAAGGGGGAAATTAATTTGCTACAGACCAGTAGGTTACGTAGCGTTTTGAAAAAGGTGTTGGAAATAAGAGACTCACATCACAATCAAGATGAAGCTGGATGCAAAATAGCACAACATTGAGAAATTTGAATGTCATTGCATGTAAACATGACTTTTAACGCAACCTGTTTACCTCAGCCCTGTGCTAGTAATATTTTTTTTTTTCATGCCACACTTACAACACTCTAACATTTGCACAGACATTTTTTTTTTTATCTTTTATCGCCTTATGTCTGTTCTCCCTTCTTCTCTCACACCCTCCCCTCCCCTCTCCACCTCCTCTGTCCCTCCCCCAGACTGAATGTGTGGACACCGACCCCTCAGGTCCTCTGGTGGGCCCGGCCAGTCGTCAGCGGACCAAGCCCCTGATCCCTGAGGCCTGCTTCACCACCACCACAGAGGAGTCGGCCGAGGCCGAGCTGACGGCACCGTACCTGGAGCCCGATGGCACCAGCCTGCTCGTCACCTGTGCCATGTGCAGCGTACGCGTCCACGCCAGTGAGTGACCAGACGACCAGCACTACTAATGCTGATGTTTTTATTTATTTATTTATTTATCTATCTATTTATTTATTTATTTATTTATTTATTTATTTATCTATCTATCACTTTCATTGATGCATTTCCTGTTGTTTAAACATCCTAACACAATTTTTAAAAGTGTTTTGTTATTATTCATTTTTTTAAGTGTTTTGTTATCCCTCATCCCCACAATGTTCATCGATGCTCAGTGCACACAATGGGATGCAGTAGGGGGCTCCTTTAGATCAGTATTTTCATAGTTTGCAGTTACGTACAGTTACGTAAATGCACATTGAACATATTTAGGCCAAGAAGCTAATGGGAACTTTCAGTGGTTTCAACTTTTAGCTATTGACCCAGCAGCCAGTTTTGCAAAATGACAGGATATTTTAGAAGGCTGTTTAAATTGACTGACCAAATCGTAGTCTAGACTAAAATGGCATGTTTAATTCCCAGGACCTACTGATCGGTCAAAGTGCCACAGAGCATTGCTTATTTTGGCAACCAGTGATTGTTTCACCAACATCTGTATTGCTGCAATAGAATTAAGCAACTTGCTTATGTTAGACTGTAAACAGATGGTAGCAGCAGTGCCAACCTACCCCCCCCCCCCCAGCTTGTATATAATTAGTATATTAACTAAACTAAAATTAACTAACTTCATTTTAGTTGATGTTTGCCTAATATGTAACCGCTCAGCTGAGCCTGTAGCTATGTTTATTGGGTGGAGTGCGGTTGTTATGCTCTGTATGTTGGGGGGGGGTGGAGGAGCATGGCATTGGCGCTCATCACATGCTGTTTGTGCCCTTGCCAGGTTGCTATGGCGTGAACCCACACAGTGTGACCAAAGGTTGGAAGTGTGCCCGCTGCAAGGCCAACGCCATGACTGAGGTGCCAATGCCAACACGCCTTTTTCTGTTACACCCAAAATGCCTCAGAAACACACTTAATAGTCTGTTCTTCCTCTAGCATGGTTGTAATACTCTTTAGTTTCCAGGAGAAGTAAATTGCTGTTTGATATTGGAAAATCTTTGTGATCTTAAAGACTGTTTAGTATATTTCGTAGACTTTGTTTACTACAGTTCCATGACCCTTTTTCACTATATTTCGACGATTTTATGACCTTGTTTCTCAGTAGACTCTGAAGGCTTGTAATTATGTGTTGCAGTTTGTGTGAAAGCCCTGATGTTTGTGGCTTCTTGTAGCGCTTTGCTGTAGTCCATAGTCTCGTGTGTGCGTGTGTGCGTGTGTGCGTGTGTGTGTGTGGTGACAATCTCCTCTGTCACTCCACAGAGCTGCTGCCTGTGTGCGCTGAGGGGAGGTGCCATGCACAGAGCCAACAATGACAAGTGAGTGAGCAGGAAGGCCCAGCCGAGGGGGCTGATAGGCCCTTATCTGTCCGACGCCTGCCAGCCTGCTGTCTGGACTAGCCTCTCATTAATGCCCCCAAGGCTGCTAATAGCCCTCAGGAGCATGGCAGCCCTGCCTATGGGGCAGTCTGAGGGCTTGTCTTAAATACTATTCTCAAAGTCTGGATTCAGTCCTCTGTAGTTATTTGAAGTACTGTAATGATTGGCGTTAGTATTTGTGTGTCTTATTTGAGTGTGTTATGGTCAGATGTTCAGTATTGGATGGCTAATATTGTGGTAGTCAGATATATTTCACGTATACTGTCACGTATATTTATTTCATGTTTTGTTGTTTGGGTAAGCTGTGAAATATAACATTTGAGTGTGTCGTTACATTTGTGTCTGTGTGTTTGTTTGTGTGTGTGTGTGTGTGTGTGTGTGTGTGGCACGCATGATTTCTGCAATAGGTGGGTGCATGTCTTGTGTGCAGTGGCTGTGCTGGAGGCGCGCTTCGTGAACATCACCGAGCGCTCCCCTGTGGACCTCAGTGGCATCCCCCTGCAGAGATTTAAACTGGTGAGTCCCACTGTCCCACACCGCCTCTGCAGACTCCTCTTAGAGCGCTCAGCTGCAGGACACGAGAATGGGTTGTGTATTGATAAAGATGGGTATTCTCAACGCCACCACAAACACATTTTCAAACGCCCATCTCACCTCAGTGGCATCCTGCTGCAGAGGTTTAAACTGGTGAGTCCCACAGTCCCACACCTCCTCTGCAGACTCCTCTCACGGCTCCCGCACACCAGTGGTGTAGTCTACGTGATATGCAGGACTACGCAGTATGCCCACTTAAAAAGCATTACCATCTCCGTATACCCACTTAAAAAGCATCACCATCTCAGTATACCCACTTAAAAAGCATCACCATCTCTGTATGCCCACTTAAAAAAACATCACCATCTCCGTATGCCCACTTAAAAAGCATCACCATCTCAGTATACTCACTTAAAATAGGCAAGGATGCGTATTAACATTTGGGGTTGATCACAGTATACCCACTACAGTTAACTGCTACGTCAGAGTATACCCAAAGATCCTTGATTACTAGCGCTCTGCTTTAACCCTCTCTGGTATACCTAGCCTACTACAGCTACCTAGACTGAATTGTGGGTCTGTTGCGTCGCGTTGCTCTCGTCACTCGCGTCGACGGACAACAACAGAAGGCACCAGCCAATCAAACTGCGGTTATACATCAAGTCATTTGCATAACTACTGTCAGGGAACACCCACTGGCATGCGTTGACGCAACGCAACTGTGTGTAGGAGCCGTGAGAGCGCTCCGCTACAGGACACGAGAATGTGATGTGTATTGATAAAGCTGCTGCAGACTGTGGCAGGAAAAGGGTATTCTCACCACCACCACAAACACATTTTCAAACGCCCATCTCAGCGCCGCTGTTGTGTTTTATAGTCACACGTATGGTTGCCTGCACTGTTATCATCATGGCCAAAGACAACATAAAACGCATCAACATTTTAACATAACTACCAGATTCCACCATAGTGATGGCGAGATAAAAGCACCATAGCATGGATTAAGCCTAGTCTTAGACTAAAATGTTTTTTGCAATAGAGATTTTTTTTTATCAAACTACTCTTTTAGTCTTGACTAGGCTTAATCCATGTGTTTTTACTGGAATTGGAAGAATAGCATGGTATAATGCAGCCTTGTGCAGTGTCTTGTTTTCACTGCCGTTGCTCCTGTATGAGTGACTTGTCTCAACCCATGCACCTTCACCATGACACTCACTCTCTTGAGCACCTCACCATGCACACAGAACTACAGGCCAGTCCCGGCCCTGTCACAGCAAGCGTCTCATGCTTGATCACCCTCAAGCACACTGTGGATTTAAAAAAAAAAAAAAATAGTATATTTAGTTTTGTTAGTTTTTCTTATATTCTACTGTCTCTATTGTACAGTGGAGTTTGGTTATATGTTTATACTTATATTTACCACTTCTGCTGTAAGTGCACGTTGTGTTTAATGTCTGTATGCTACTGAGACCTTTGAATTTCCCCTTGGGGGATCAATAAAGTATCTATCTCTCTCTCTCTATCTATCTCTCTATCTCCATCTATCTCTATCTCTCCTGCCCTTGTCCACTGCAGAAGTGCTACTACTGTAAACGGCGGATGAAGAAGCCCTCGGGGTGCTGCGTGCAGTGCTCTCACGGCCGCTGCCCCACCTCATACCACCCCACCTGTGCCCAGGCTGCGGGCATCCTCATGCAGCCCAACGACTGGCCCTTCGTCGTCTACGTCACCTGCTGCCGGCACAAAGGCCCCGTCCAGGCTGAGGTGAGGGAGAGATCGGGGGCTGGAGGCCAAGAAGGGAATTAGATGGGAAGACGGGCGGGGGGGACAGAGACAGAAAGGGCCAATGGAAAGGGAGACGCCATGAGAAAGGAACACGTGACAGCCAATCACACGAGAAAGGAACACGTGACGGCCAATCACACGATGATACAAACTGGTTGCATATGGCACCGTATGAAGTTCATATGAATGTCAATGCATGTAAAAATGACTGGGAGGAAGACGACACAGACCGCAAGTGAACTATTTTAATAGTTCTGATATCATTTTCTCAGGGGAAGTTTAGTGGTTAGTGATAACATATTGTACGGAAATGGCCAAAAAATATATATATTTAGCTGCTGATGTATAATCTTATTTCACCAAATGTTTTTCTATATTCTATATTATATTTTATTATTAAGCTAATAGGTGTAGATATTCATAAGTTAACATTCTCTTAGGTCTGGCACTGTTGTTTTTTGGCATTGTTGTAGTTTATAAAATTAAAAATCACGTTTGGTTCGGTGTGGAGAATTTGAAAAAAAATAAAATAAAGTAATATAGTTATTGTATTGTGTAAGTATTAGTATCTGTCTGCCATGTTGACTTATGTTTCGATGCATGCTGCTGTCTGTATACTCAAGGTGTACTTGTATAATTCTTTGCAGGTTATAAAGTGCTTGTGTTTGTGTGCATTGTTGATTCCCCAGCGTAACAAGGCAGCCCTGAGAGAGCTGACCGTGGGGCAGAAAGTCATCTGCAAGCACAAAAATGGACGCTACTACCAGTGTGACGTCGTGCAGCTGTACAAGGAGACCTTCTATGAGGTCAACTTCGATGACGGCTCCTTCAGTGACAACCTCTTCCCTGAGGACATTGTGGTAAGAAGCTTCCTCACCACTGTTGCACTGCTGACTGTAGACTGGCTCTTAGAACAAATGGAGCTGGTGATTAATCATGAAATGAGTTTGGCTTTCTGTAAGTACATTAAGTAATGTTCTAATGTAATGATATAAAGCCTTTGGATAAAAAATAAAATAAAAAAATCACCCCAATAAATCTATACGGTTCATATACAGTGTTTATATATTATAATATTAAAATATAATTATGTGTGTGTGTGTGTAGAATCGAGACTGTGTTCAGCTGGGTCCTCCTGCCCAGGGTGAGGTGGTGCAGGTCAGGTGGACAGACGGCCTCGTCTATGGAGCCAAATTTGTGGCATTCCACGTCATCCAGATGTACCAGGTAAGACAGAAGTGTGGAGAGCCTGGAAAACAGAGCAGAGGGGATGGTGTGTGGGTGTTCCTTATGTCTTGAGAATACAGTACACCACAGCAGTGGAAGTGCTTTTGGATTGAGGTGTGACTATAAATGTGAAAACAGACTGTTTTGAATAGTCGCCTCACATTATCTTTCTGCGCTGTTGTTCAGGTGGAGTTTGAAGATGGCTCCCAGCTGACGTTCAAGAGGGACGAGGTCTACACCTTGGATGAGGACCTGCCAAAGAGAGTCAAGTCCAGACTGGTGGGTTCCAGCTATCTGTGGTTCATCTGTGTACTCTGTGTACTCTGTGTGCTGTGTCCTGCTGTGTCCTGCTGTGTCCTGCTGTGTCCAGCTGTGTCCTGCTGTGTCCTGCTGTGTCCTGCTGTGTTCATCTGTGTACTCTGTGTGCTGTGTCCTGCTGTGTACTGTCCTTGGGGGTTCATTTGGCCGCTTGGTTTTTGTTTTAAATGTTGTGCCATAAGCCTTCAGGTCTTTTTTATTTTTTTGACACTGTGACAAGTGGCGAAAGTAAGTTATTCAAAACAATAATCAATAGCCATCTATTCAGTTCAATACGTATGTGACATCTCAGCCAGTTAGTATGCATAATGTATCCTACATATCTGAGTGACTTCTTGACCATCACCTGCTCTTTGGGTCGTGTTTGAGTGTGAAAGCAGCACTATTCTGGAATGGTGGATAAGTAGATAAGATAAGCAACACTAATCCATTTCTGTAGTTTCCACTGTTTTTGTTTGTCCATTTCCAGTGTTTTTGTTAACCACTAGTTTTGGTTTCACTGTTGGCACTTGCCTCCCAGGCTATGTACTTCTGTGGTCTGGGAAGTGTCACAGTTTATTTTATTTTTTCCCCGCATCAATCACTCTTAGCAATTTGCCAATTGTATTAGTGGTGAGCTTGCAAAATGTGTTGGCGTTACTGTGCTCCCAGACTCCTACCTGTTGTGTTAACTGTCCACCTCCTCCCCACAGTCCAAGGCATCGGACATGAGGTTTGACGAGATGTTTGGCGAGAAGAAGGTCCAGGAGACTAAGAGGCAGCGGGTGATCAACTCCAGGTACCGGGGGGACTACATCGAGCCGGTCATCTACCGAGCCATCATGGAGTAGCCGGGGCGGGAGCACACGCCCGCTGTCTGGAAGGTTCCGCTCCGCCACCACCACCACCTGCCTGACTGATCACCAGCACTGATGAACCAGGACTCTCCACTGGAGCTCCGCCGAACGAGTGGACGTCATGACGATGACTCGTGTCTCTCTCGACTTTCTCTTTGCTTCTTCCTGATTCTTCCGAGGAGAACTGTGAACTTATTCAGACATATATTTACACACACGCACACACACACACACACACACACACACACACACACACACACACTTTACACACAACAACCCAATCAATTTGCAGCATTATTTTAATCTTGTGTTCTGTTGGTAGTGAGCCATAAGTGCATCTGTTGACCCGGAGTAGAGAGGTGGAGGTGGAGTTATAACTCTTAAGTAACTCGCTTAAGTAACTCGCGACTCTTAAGTCAGGTAGCTCTCTTAAGGCTCGTCCCTCTCAAGACCCAGTGCCTTCCGGACTGGACCTTGAGTTCTGAGCGGGAGTCCACCTCTAGTAGGCATGAGTTCTGTTCAGGTCTGGTGCTGCCTCTGGTTCTTTAAAGCAATGTCTCTGCTCATTCAAGCAGGAGAAAAGAAAGGCATTACGTTTTAAAAGTGATGGTGAAGATTGTGTTTGTGTGGAAAGGCTTACCAGGTTCTAGTTCCCTTAACAAATGTTCGAAACGGAGATGTTCTCTGCATTTCAAAGAATGTTGCCTATCGTCAATCAGTTTTATGTATTTATTTTTTTTAAAAGCTCCTTGTCAGGGAGTGTTTTCTGCCTGTGAGTATAGGAGGTGTAGGCGTTGCCATTTAACTATACACACCACCTCTTAGCAGGAGTCCAATGTCAACAGATGACCGCATTCCCGAACAATGTACATTATTATATTAGGAACATAATGAATATAGCGTTTCCATTTTTAGAGGTTGTTTTTGCTCGTTTTTTTTACCAACATATTTATTATATGGTGCTTTATGAAATTAACCTTGGCAATACAATTGTGTCAGTTACTATGCTGTAAGTTTGAGGTTCTGGACCGATTGTTGTAAGTCCTATTTTTGCTATGAAGATCTTCTGGAGAGAACCCCCTTCCAGTGAAATGCCACGGATTTCTTTTACACTCCGCCAAGATCCTTCCTCTTTTAAATGAAAGCTGTGCTTCGCTCTCCTGATCTAAGTCCGACTTTGACTGGACCGTTTTAATAGCAACATGCAGCCATTGCAGTTCGCTTTCCTTGAGATGATGAAATTTATTTTCAATGCATTATTTTTGCACTCATATTAATAATAATAATATTATTATTAATAATAATAATAATCTATATTTGTTGCTTCCCGGCATAGCCAAGTTCAAAGTTTGGAAGATGCACTTAACGTGAGGACATCGAGAGGCCTTCAGCTGTCCCATCGTTTGCCTGTATATTGACGTCTAGTGTGTGTTTTGTCAGAGTCCGTAGTGCTGATGGCCATAGGAGATAACAATCGATTTATCAAGGCCCACTTTTAAATGCGAGAATTGTAGGCCGATCGCTATCTAATATCACCACAGAGAGCCGTTCTAAATGGAAAGAAGTTTTCTATTTTAAAATAGCTATTTTATTGCTTTGTTTATATTTTTCATGTTCTGTGTCCTTATACAGTATACTGTGTGATAAGACTTGTATGTAGTTTATTTAAAGATGTTGAGCTGTCAACTTGTTTCAGCTGGAAGTGGATGTTTGTCGGCTGCTTCCTGTTTTTAGCTTTGCTCAGACGTGGTCCCCCATCCCTGGCCTGTTTGGCTTGGATGCCAGTCTCTCACTCAGAGCATCATTCATGAATTTTTGTAAAGACCATCAGTTTGTGTCAGTAAAAAGATATGGGCATACACGTTCCACTTTGGGCCAAGGAGTGCTTTCTTCATTGTTTTCTGTTTTAACCTTTTTTCATAATCCCAGCCTTATATTATATAGAAGTTACATTACATACAAAACTGCAATATTCAGTTCCACAGTTGCACAGCCCTGAAGCAGTAGTGAAGTGCAGAGCTCATGTACATTCCGTTTATCTAGATTATTTCTTTCCGGTGTTTATAGGCATTTGTTTACACTTTCAGGGCAAGATTGTAAACAAATGCAGTTGTCGTCTCTTCGACTGCCACACACAGTATAGAAAAAACAGTATTAGAAAAAAACAGGGCTTGTTGGAAACTATATTTTATGGATGACATGATGTATGTAAAGCCTAAGCTATTTTTTTCACATATAAAACTACATGTTGAGCTTTTTAAAAAGGCACGTATGGCAAATATGGGCACCTGACAAACCCTTGCTCTGTTGCACTGCCTGGGTTTTACCAAATGTTCTGAGATTTCACAGGACTATAACTTCTCAATCGTTAAAATCTGCCCTACTGGCGCATAACTGTCAAGCTATAAAAATATGATGTACTGTAGATGTTAACAGGAGATGCATCAATATAACTTTATGGAGCAAAATGCAATGTGTCACCATAGCTTCTAAGCATAGGTGAACTGTTATAGTAAAATTATAATATCAAAGGCTTTAATGCAAAACATTTTATTTTTTTAGAACAACCTTTAATAATAATCTTTGTTTCACCCTAATGGTTTTTGGTTGTCATGTGAAAGTCAAGTGAGGTTCATAACTGAGCTCTGTGATTTAGCATTGTGCAAAGAAGCCAAACGTCGAGGCAGTACGTGCGCCAACACAGATGACTAAACCAAGACGCCCTTGTCACAGTGGTATTTGAGAAGCGCAAGCAGACAAACTCGCTGCATCCAGTACTTTCTCGATCTCAGCCTTGAAAAAATGTCTTTCCAGTTGTGCATGACATTCAAGTAGCAGTACTTTCCAGGATTTTGATGAAGGCTTTGACAGATCAAATAAGGAATATTATCACCCTCGATCATTTGAAACAGTGAATCAAGAAAGAACAAAACTGTGATGAAGCTCAGATACCATGTCTGGAACAAGCGGTTGTTTTTCCACCCCAAACAATAACTTACTTAACAATAATAATGTGCAGAGGATGGTTTATGTGTGGTAATATGACTGTGGAGGAAAGCCAAGCTGCCTCAACACAAACCAATGTTTCACTTCCCTGCGTATTGAGGGCAACCCATAATCAACGCATGATTCATCATCGGTGAAGTCCTCAGCAAACAGTCGCTGTCTTGGTGCGCACACCTCGGGTGTCATGAGGCTATCAGAAAACTCCCAAATATTCCAGACGGGGGCAGTGTTGGCTCAATCATTTAATTGAGCCGGGGTTCCTGCCCTAGATACAGTATTTTTTGCCCTTCAGTGCGATATGAATTAGTAGCCTACCTGTTGTGGAGACAGTAGGTTACTATTTCCACCAATCATTCAGTGGGCCAAGCTTAGGCCTACGTTAAACAACAAAATATGCCAAGCACCTTAAAGGTCTCTTTTATTTGAACAGTTTAACCCTCAATGCCTGATACTCTTTCAACTCAGCAAAAAAATTAATTGGTGCCACTGGTGGCATGGACTTATTACACCACCCAGACAATTGCTGTTGCAGTTATCCAGTTATTGCAGACCTTTAATTGAAGATAGAGGCCTAGGTTAGAATAGCGTGGTTTGGACAAGTTAATCAACGTTTTAAAAAACATTTTGAATTGTTGCGCATAGTAGCCTAATGTAGGTGTAGGTTGCATCATTACTAATCAGCATATGATGTGCATGCTACATGCTACGGTGTGTTTGACTATAGTGGGTAGGAATTACCTCGATTTGATAAAGTCCCACATCACTGTTAAAATGTAGACCCTTCTAAGCAATGAGGTGCTAGTATGAGGGAGTCGTTAGCCTAGGCTATTTCCTGCCTATCATATATTGGCAACAGTGGGTAAATGTAAGCGACAGTAGCTGTTACTTACAAATAGTAGGCCCTATACGTTTTTATTAAAAACTCGTATAACATCCAGCATTTTTTTGATATATCCAATCCTGTCGTTTCCCCGCCTCCACGGATGAAGTGGTTGGTTGTTTGGGACGTTGTTTGGCAAGATGGCCGCAGACCTCGATCCAATCAGCGGTGTATCCTCTTCGCTCTCGCTTTAGATTGTCAGATCAATGGAAATTCAGCGCGCTGCTGAGCCACTTTCCTATCTCTAGCAGCTCCCGCCCGTCTGTCCGTGTGAACCTTGGCGAACCGCAAGTGGACCGAGCGAAACCGGCTCAGTTAAGTAAGTAATGACACTATGCTTGATGTAATAGTCTCAACTGTATGCCATATGTGTTGTGCAATATTTTCCACTCGTTATGTTTCCATGCTCAGCCCTTTCTTTGTTTTTTTGTTTCCTGACTCGGACCGTGATTGTCCGGCGCTTTCCTTCCTGTGTTTTGGACATGGTTGTGTTCGATCGAACGTTGGTCAGTGGTAGTCTGCAATGGCTTGAGGAAATAGCGATCATGGAGCGCTTGCGTGTAGCCTACTTGTAGCTTTTTTATTCTAGGAGTGTTACATACTGATACAGTGTTACGGGCGGACATGGTCGTTTCATTGGTTTGCCATTTATTTTCTCCTTATTGCCCCCTCCCTGCTCTGCCCCACCAACCTCCCTCCTCTCTGCAAGCAAGGCCGTGTGTTGTTGGACCTGAGGCAAAACAAATAGGGCACCTGGCATGGCATGCAGTGCGGCACAGCGTGTAGCCTATATGTCCTATGTGTTTCACACGTAAGTAACCCCATAGCTCCATCTCCCCCTCTCGCTCGCTCGCTCTCCGCCGTCCTGTGGGGAAAACAATGCGCCCACTGTCCCTGCGACGCAGCTGGACCCAGCTGTGTGCTCATTCGGGCAGCAACCCTCTTTGCCACGCAAGACCTGGACTGTCACCCGTTTTGAACTCGCAAAGACAACGTTTTCATTTGAGGGCGCTCCCGAGTGAGACAGCCAGCCAGGCCTGGCTGTTCCATGTCATGTCATTTCGTGAGCGGAGAGAGCAGCAGCAGCAGTAGTAGCAGCCGCCGCTGCAGCGGGGAAGCTTGTGAATATGGAGGAGTCTTTCCTCGACGTGCATTGGGTAAAGCACTCTTCCCTGCAGAATTCCTGGCACCGCCGGCTCCACCGGCAGCGAAGTCAGGGCTTCCCACACTGTGGGGCCATTGTGTCAACCCGGCCGGGAGTTTGTGTCAATCGCAAGGCTGCTTTTTTCATGTGAGAGCAAGCAAACCTTGACCGTGTTATGGTCCTGGCGACTGAGATGCGATTTACTATTCCGTCATTAGTCTGAGGATCATGAAAGAGTGTTCTCTTCACGAATATGGAAGCTACAGTATGGACTATCAGCTCATAGTCTTTCGATTCAAATGTAGCTGTTAATTTGTTACTTTAGTAAATGGTTTAT
>NW_027468576.1:34336721-34341721 GCF_046254945.1 Alosa pseudoharengus | reverse complement strand
TTATTCAACATCCCCCCCCCTTCTCGCATACAGACTCATACAAACTCACTCTTTCTTACACACACACACACACACACACATATGTGCAGACAGGAGCCAGTCCTTCACACCCACAGCACAGCACAATGCAGTGAGGCTGGGAAAAGAGCTGCATGAGAATAGCAGAGTACGTGTGAAGAACAACAGCCCTCCTCGCTCGCAAGCGGCTTCACCCACTCCTTTCACAAGAGCTCCTGTGTGTGTGTGTGTGTGAGAGAGACTCCTTTAACAAGAGCTCCTATTTGTGTGTGTGTGCGCGTGCGCACGGAAGAGTAAGAGAGTGTGTGTATTGGCAGCCTTCAGCGTACTTGTCTGGCTGATGAAGTGTTTAAACTGGGTTGAGGGAGGACTTGGGGGAGAGAGTGTGTGTGTGAGTGTGTGTGTGTTGGGGTGGGTGGGGGTTGGTGGGCCGTAGCTAGAGTAAATATTATGGCGCTCAGGGTAGGGAGGCCTGTCCTTACTGTGTCGGAGAAAGCAGACTGATTGCAGAGGCCCTGTGTGTGTGTGTGTGTGTGTGTGTGTCTGTGTGTCTGTGTGTCTGTGTGTCTGTGTGTCTGTGTGTCTGTGTGTCTGTGTGTCTGTGTGTCTGTGTGTGTGTGTGTGTGTGTGTGTGTGTGTGTGTGTGTGTGTGTGTGTGTGTTTGTATTCAGATAAGAATGTGTGGAGATTGTTTGTGTAGGTTGTTCGCATGAGCTTGTGTAAATGTATACCTGTGCGTGTGTGTGATAGAGACTAATTGAAACCTGGCTGGCAATGCTGTTGGTCGGTTGGTTGCTGGTGGTTCCTGTTGAGCTCCAGTGCCAGCGCTTGATCCTGCCCGCTTTAGGGGCTCTGGTGCTGGGCTCGCAGTGGCAGACCTGTCCCTGTGCTGGTGCCCCTCTCGGGAGCTCCACACGCGTTCAGAAGCACTGGCGAGACAGGCCTGTTTTTCAGGGTCTGCTCAGCCAAGGTAATGCAAACGAGTGGATTGCTCCAGGCCTTTTCCTTGTGTCTCTTTGACAACTGTGCTTGTGTGTGTGTGCGTGTGCGTGTGCGTGTGAGCTTGTGTGTGTGTGTGTGAGTGTGATCGTTCAACGTAGCATTACAGTAATGTCAATCCATTAGTAGCTGATAGTGAACCTTAATGCATCCCTTAAGGGCAGTGGTTACTCTGGCTGGTGTGTGGGTGAGCAAGAGACTGTGTGTGTGTGTGTGTGTGTGTGTGTGTGTGTGTGTGTGTGTGTGTGTGTGTGTGTGGGGCGGGGGGGTGTAAGAAAGAGACAGACATATTCTGTGTTTGAGTAAGAGAAAAGCAGGAGGCTGGGTGTGTGACTGCGAGTGATTGGGTGTATATTTGTGTGTGAGAGAATCCATGCGTCTGAAAGAGTGTCTTTGTGTGTGACCGAGGGCGAGTGAGTGAGTGGGCGGGCGGGTGGGTGTGTGGGTCAGTGTAAGGGCTTCATCATCCGGCGTAAGCCTCGTCCCATTGACACACTTACACATCTGTCACATGCCTGTCTCTCGCCTCTCAACATATGACCACTCCACCAGTCGCCACACACACACACACACACACACACACAGACACACACACACACACACACACACACACACACACACACAGATACACACAGATACACATCCACTTGAATCATGATCCCTGCGTCACTGGGCGGCCTCACCGCCAGTCACCATCTCTACACACACACACACAGGTACACATACACACAAGAGGACAAATACACATCTCTTTGCACTCAACACACTCCAGTGTTTATACGTCAATGGGCTGCCAACACTCCCAACAGAGCCATCATCATTGTCATCATCATCATCACCGTGTACACGCATTTACACACATCTCTCTGCATCCAATACACAACCTCTGCCTCCCCTACCATCTCAGCCAGTCATCATACCCCCCCTGCCCCCCCCCACACACACACACGCACACACACACTCACACATGCAAAGACATGAACAATTCATATTACAAATACACACACCTAGATCTAAAGGCACATTATTGCACACAGACACACACAAAACATGCATGTCAAAAGAGAGGACACGTGTCCTGCATTTTCTAGAAAATGATATCACACACACACACACAATCCCACTGCCATATACAGAACTGGAAACGCCTGTGGTCAGACACACACAGGGCTAAAAATGGTCATGGGCTCACCCACCACAGTAGTGAAATTAGACAGTGGTGAATAACTGTCTGCTTCTGTGGGGAGCTGTGTTCATACATCAGTGAACCCAAACTCTATCTTTGACACGGAGACATTAGAGAACCCAAACTCTATCTTTGACACGGAGACATTAGAGAACCCAAACTCTATCTTTGACGGAGACATTAGAGAGATTAAATAGAGATGCACTCCGGGCTTAACGTTCTCAGACACTGTGTCTGATTTGGAAATAGATAAATATACCCCTTTGAAAGTTTCTGATAACTTCAGGCAATGCATTTCCTGTGTACTGTATGTTGTGTAGGCCTATATATACTGTATGTATGATGCATATATATAAGGCCCAGCATATGATATGGCAGATGTTTAGATGTCTACCATGTTTCCCAGAGAATTGGATTCCATTTGTGGTGGTTGGTTTGCAGAAATAACTTAAATGCAACAGTTTTTGACAAATTAGCACAGCGTGGTTATGATGCTAACCAGATTTAAGCACAATTTAGTACAACCTGGAAAATCATTGTGTGGTGGTCAATGTTGATATTGTGGTGGGCAACCACAAATAGGTCAATGTATGGGAATTACTGAGTGTGCATTAGAGCAGTGGTTCTCAACCTTTTTTCAGTGATGTACCCCCCTGTGAAATATTTTTTCAGCCAAGTACCCCCTAACCAGCGCAAAGCATTTTTAGTTGAGAAAAAAAGACTTAAAACAGACTTAAAAAAATACTTAAAACCATCCTGGTATGGGGAGGACTCTGGGTTTTTAGGATAATGAAATTGAATAGCCTACTGAAATATAATATAAATAATATATCAATATTTATTAAATAATTGTTTTTAAAGTATTTTTGCATGGATTCTACTTTTTAAATATATGTATATTTTAAAATCTCACGTACCCCCTGGAGTGCCTTCGCGTACCCCCATTTGAGAACCACTGCATTAGAGCATAGGAGAGGAGGGTATCCCCTCACCCAAAACGTCTGCTATCTACACTGTGGCCCATTAAGTGTGAGCGGCTCATCTGAAGGGCAGCGCTACGTGATCTCCTGCCCACTCCAGCACACTCTCAGCCCTGCTGTCTGCGTCAGGCCATTTACGGCAGATGAGCTAAACAGCCCTTTTAACTGCAGCCTAAACTCAGCAGAGTTTTCCCGTCAGGAAGCAGCACCTCTCTCTTTCTCGCTTTCCCTCGTGTGTGTGTGTGTGTGTGTGTGTGCACATGTACAGTAGTGTGGTTGGCAGCATGCACGCCTGCTCTTGCCTTTATTGAAACTTCTTCATATGAATGATTTTTTTTTTATATTGAACCGTCATATGGATGAAAGACACTTAAAATATATCCATACCCACACTACAGTAAAGGAGCACCACAATAAAATCAGCGATTATCACCAGCGGATATCCAATATGTGTCTGCACTCCATTTATGAGTCCAACATTGTCAGTAAGTTGAGAGGATGAAGAGTGGGTGATGGAGAAGAATTAGAGAGAGAGAGAGAGAGAGAGAGAGAGGTGTTTCTCTGCACTCGTCTTCAGCCCCCCAACCCCCCATTCTTCTATGGCACCTGCCTCTCCTTAAGACAGCAGGACCCCCCCCCCCCCTCCCCCACCACTACCAGTGAGCCTGGAGAGAGAAATGGACACTGTTTATGCCGGGGGGAGATGAGAGGGAGAGAGGCTTACACACATACACTTACGTGCACACACAGAAACACACACCAAATACATATGCACACATACACCTTACACTCATGCACACACACACACACATAATAGAGATATATGCACATACAGACCAACGTGCACACGCACACACACTCCTGGACAGTGCACCTGGCTCTTTGTCCAGTGTGTGAGGGGTGGGCAAGAGCTGTTGGGGTTTTGTTTTCGCTCTTGTTGAACACTGCCCCCTGTCAGCTTCAAAAGAGAGAGTGGGAGGGCTGGACAGAAGTGTTTGATGCTGTCCCTCGCTCCGCTGCCCCCCTCCACCCCACCCCTGTCCCCATGGCAGCGCTGCTACCTGCTACCCCTCCACCCCACCCCTGTCCCCATGGCAGTGCTGCTACCTGGATTTCTCTGTCTCTGGATGGTGGCTGATGTCTTCTCTTTCTCTTTCTCCTCTCTATCTCTCTATCATCACTTCAGCGTTATACCCTGGATTTTCTCTTTGGATGGTGCGTGATATTCTCTCTCTCTCTCTCTGTCTCCCACTCAGTCTCTCTCTCTCTCTCTCCCACTTATTCACTCTCTCTCCCCCGCTCTCTCTCTCCGCTGTAGTTCTGTGATGTTGACAGTGATGCTGATGGTGTCAGTCAGTCGGGGTTTTACCAAGGTGTGACTGCACTGCCTGCCTGGGGGTGTGTGGATGTGTGTGTCAGCCTCAGTGCCTGCATCAGTGCATGTCACTACCTCTGCTAGCTTCGACGGTCACGCTAACAATAGTCTCATTGTTTACACTGAACCTCCAAGCACTTCTTGTGTTATGTGCGTCTGACAGTGTAATGATTTGGTATGGAGCATTCAGTGCAGTGTGTGTGTTACTGTTACCTCTGAGGTCATGTTTAGTTAGCTTTGTCTGGCTGTGTGCCTGTCAGCAAGGTTACATAAAAAACTACCAGCACGATTTTCATGAAACTTGGTGGAACAGCGTGGTGCAGGCCAAGGACAAGGACCCATGGCAAGCTTCAGTAAATTGAGTTTCACTTTTGCTCCCATTGTTAGGTGTGACATTTGGCTTTGGCAGTGGCCAGTGGCAGCATTCTCAGAGTGGCCTTCT
>NW_027468576.1:34311721-34331721 GCF_046254945.1 Alosa pseudoharengus | reverse complement strand
GTCGAATGTGGAGGGGAATGTGGATGGGAATGTGGATGGGCGAATCGTAGCAAAAATGTAGCCGTAGCCCTAGTTTGCTGGCCAGCACTGAGTAGTCACGTCACTTTCCTCCAGTCTCACATACTTGCCAAAACACACACGCACAGACACACACACACAATGCCAGGAAAGGCAGAGTTGCCTTAGAGAAACAAGTCAGGAAGGTGGGTGAAAATAGTAACACTTTCTGACTATATGAGACCTGAAGGGAGTTCCGCTCGCTCTACATGTGTGTGTGAGTGCACAAGTGTGTGTGTGACTGTGTGATGTGCAATGTGTGTTTGCTCTGCGTAGGGCAGTGTATGTGGGTTTTTCTGCGTGGGTTGGCGAGTTCTTGCATGGCTGGATTAACCAGGGAACATTTTGGCTGGATTCTCTTGGACGCGGCCCGGCTCCGTTGAGATGCGGCCCGGCTCCGCTCTCACACGCCCCATATTGTGGATATTATGCGCGGTGGCGTGCGGAGGAGGGCGGCATCACTCTGCATTTCCATGGCACCCTTGGGCTCACGAACAGCGCCGTTTGATGTCTGAAATGAAGTGAAGATGGGTGAAGATGAAGAGACAAACACACACATACACACACACACACACACACACACACACACACGTGAGAGGGTCTAAGCCCCGCTACTGTTGTCATGCTAACTCGGCTTAGATAGCTGTGGACGCTGGCCAGGATCCGGGCTGGTTCTGGCTCAGATGTGGCCTCGATTTTGAGAGCTGTAGTTCTGGTGTCAGGTCTGCTCCAGAGTTGGTTTCTCTGTGGGGCCCACATTTCCCTTGAGAGCACAACAGGAGGGGAGGGAATGAGAGAAGGAGGGAGGGAGGGAGGGATGGAGGGAGGGAGAGAGGGATCAGGATTAAGGGTGTGTGTTCCTGAAAGACAGGCAGGCTCAGGCTGACAGCACAGGATTTCCCCTCTCTCTCCTCTCCTGCTGGCTACTCTGACTCTGACACACACCACTCTATTACTGCCTGATTAACACACACACACACACACACACACACACACACACTCTCTCTCTCTCTATACACCCACACACACCACTCTATTACTGCCTGATTAACACACACACACACACACACACTCTCTCTCTATACACCCACACACACCACTCTATTACTGCCTGATTAACACACACACACACACACACACACACACACACACACACACTCTCTATACACCCACACACACCACTCTATTACTGCCTGATTAATACACACACACACACACACACACACACACACACCACTCTATTACTGCCTGATTCACACACACACACACACACACACACACCACTCTAGTATTGCCTGATTCACACACACACACACACACACACATACACACACACATACACACACATATATACACGCACACACAACTCTATTACTGGCAGATTAATATACATGCACACACACACACACACACACGCGCACACGCACACACACACACCACTCTATTACTGCCTGATTAACACACACACACTCTATATACACACAAATTTGATTCTTGATTCTTGAATTTCCCCTGGGTATCAATAAAGTATCTATCTATCTATCACACCACTCTATTATTGCCTGATTCACACACACACACACACATATATACACACACACACACACACACACACACAATTCTGTTCCAGATTAATATACATGCACACACACACACAGACACACACGAACACACCACTCTCACTGCCTGATCAACCAGAAAAGAGAGAATGGGATATATGTATATATGGAGAGAAATGAATGGATGACAAAAGAAAGAGAGAGAGAAATAAAATAAATAAATAAAGAATGTAGGGATAGGTGGGTGGATGACTGATAAATGGAGAGAGATGACGAATGGATGTGGAGAGAGAGAGAGAGAATCCCATTATCTAGGTCGCAGACTGGTGCCTCGTGGTGACCTGTTCAAGATTAGCCAGATGACACCATATAAAAACCATCTCTGGAGCCAACAGCTACACACACACACACACAAACACCAAAAAACACAAATACAAATACTCAGAACATAAACACACACACAAACACAGTCACTCACAAATACACAAACAACACAACAAAATGAGTGAACACACTGTGACACAGGCGGCCTGAGAGAAGGGGACAGCGCATCCTGTCCTGTCCCCAAAGGTTGAGCTGGGCCGCTGCTCCTCATTAAAGCATGAGAAATGTGCCCACATCACAGACATCACTCTCTCTCTCTCTCTCTCTCTCTCTCTCTCTCTCTCTCTCTTTCTCTCTCTCTCTCTCTCTCTCGTATTCTTTCTCTCTCTCTTGTCCAAAAATAGTCCCTTTTCTCCAGGCAGATCAGGCTGGAGTGATGACACACTCCATGGCCATGCAGGCTGGCCAGAACCCAGTGTGCTGTTGTGTGTTGTTGTGTGTTGTGTGTTGTGTGTTGTGTGCTGTTGTGTGTTGTGTGCTGTTGTTGTGTGTTGTTGTTGTGTTGTTGTGTGCTGTTGTGTGTTGTTGTGTGTTGTTGTGTGTTGTGTGTTGTGTTGTTGTTGTGTTGTTGTGTGCTGTTGTTGTGTGTTGTTGTTGTGTTGTTGTGTGTTGTTGTGTGTTGTTGTGTGTTGTTGTTGTGTTGTTGTTGTGTTGTTGTGTGCTGTTGTGTGTTGTTGTTGTGTGTTGTTGTGTGTTGTTGTGTGTTGTTGTTGTGTGTTGTTGTTGTGTGTTGTGTGTTGTGTTGTTGTGTGCTGTTGTGTGCTGTTGTTGTGTTGTTGTGTGTTGTTGTGTGTTGTTGTGTGTTGTGTTGTTGTGTGCTGTTGTGTGTTGTTGTGTGCTGTTGTGTGTTGTTGTGTGTTGTGTTGTTGTTGTGCTGTTGTGTGCTGTTGTTGTGTTGTTGTTGTGTTGTTGTGTGCTGTTGTTGTGTGTTGTTGTTGTGTGCTGTTGTTGTGTGTTGTTGTTGTGTGTTGTTGTGTGTGCTGTTGTGTGCTGGTGTGTGTTGTTGTGTGCTGTTGTGTGTGCTGTTGTGTGTACTGTTGTGTGCTGGTGTGTGTTGTTGTGTGCTGTTGTGTGTGCTGTTGTGTGTACTGTTGTGTGCTGTTGTGTGCTGGTGTGTGTTGTTGTGTGCTGTTGTGTTGCTTTGTCTTGTGTTGTGTTTTGTGTTGCATGCTATTTCTGTGCTTATGACGTCATCCTGTGCTGAGTTGTCCAGTGCTATTCTGCATTGTGTTGTGTTGTGTTGTGTTGTTGTGATATGTTATGTTATGGTGTTGTGTTGTGGTGTTGTGTTGTGTTGTGTTATGTTATGTTATGGTGTTGTGTTGTGTTGTGATATGTTATGGTGTTGTGTTGTGTGGTGTTGTGTTATGGTGTTATGATATGTTATGTTATGTTATGGTGTTGTGTTGTGTTCTGTTGTGATATGTTATGTTATGTTATGTTATGTTATGTTATGTTATGTTATGTTATGGTGTTGTGTTGTGTTTGTTCTGTTGTGTTATGTTATGTTATGTTATGTTATGGTGTTGTGTTGTGTTGGTCAGTCTGTTCCCTAGTAGCAGCCAGCAGGCTTAGGGAGGGAAGAATTCCTCTGCATTCTTCAGCACTCCTTTTTTAGTCATATTAAGCACAGGCCATGTGTGTCGCTTTGTGTGCGAGTCGCTTTGTGTGGGTATTTGTACATGTCCAGCTGTGTGTGTGTGTGTGTGTGTGTGTGTGGCTGGAGGCTGCTCTGGACTCTTCATGCTGCTCAGTGTCATGCTTACCAGGCCAAATTTAATCAGCTCTCTTTAATGTGTGTGTGTGTGTGTGTGTGTGTGTGTGTGTGTGTGTGTGTGTGTGTGTGTGTGTGTGTGTGTGTGTGTGTGTGTGTGTGTGTGTGTGTGTGTGTGTGTGTGTGTGTGTGTGTGTGTGTGCGCGTGTTAACTGGCTCTGTGTCTATGTATTGACTTTTGTTTGTGTGTGTGTTTGTGTTGGTTTTGCGTGTGTGTGAAAGAGTGAGGACATCCATGCGTAGGCTGTATCTGTCCACATCTCAGTGTGTCTGTTTGTTTGATTGACTGGCTGTGTGTATACTGTTGGCTTGCGTGGTTATCTCCTTGTCTGTGTGTGTATATACAACTCAATGTTTGTTTGTGTGTGTGTGTGTGTATGTATGTATGTATGTATGTATGTATGTATGTATGTATGCATGCAAGTGTGCATGTCTGTTGTGTGTTTGCATTGCTATTGGAGGTCAAGTAGTGTCTACTGGTGTGAGTGAGTGAGTGAGCGAGCATCTGTCTACTGAAGTAGTGTGTGTGTGTGTGTGTGTGTGTGTGTAGTTGAGTGTGTGTCTACTGCAGTAGCCTGTATTTGTGTTTCTGTGTGTGTATGTATGTGTGTGTGTGTGTGTGTGTGTGTGTTTGTTGGCATGTTCAGACAGAAGACTGCTCTGTTCCAGCTTGTTTACATTCCACAGGCAGTGATAGACAGTCTCTCTCTCTTTCTTTCTTTCTCTTTCTGTCTTTTTCTACCTCCTGTGGTCTCTTTCTCTTCTCTTTCCCTCGCTCTTTTTTCCACTCATTAGTCTTCTGCGGTGCGACCTGTTTTGCAGGAAGTTAATGAGAGAGAGAGAGAGAGAGAGAGAGAGAGAGAGAGAGAGAGAGAGAGAGAGAGAGAGAGGAAAGCATGACAAATGGAGACGTCAAGAAAAAGAGAGTATGTGAATAGAGACAAAAAATGGGAGGTGGAGAAAAGGAGCGAGTGATAGAGAGAAAGAGAGAAAGAGAGAAAGTGAGGAGTGGAAGACAGCAGTGCAGTGGACAGTGCAGTGGAAATCTGAGATTGCTGGCACAAGGTAGAGGCCTTATCACACCCAGAGCCCTCCCTGATAACAGCACAAGGGCAAAATCCACATCGCCACCCTGATAACAGTGTGTGTGTGCTTAGGTGTGCATCATTGTGTGCTTGCATTCATGAGTTGTGTGTGTGTGTGTGTGTGTGCTTAGGTGTGCATCATTGTGTGCTTGCATTCATGAGGTGTGTGTGTGTGTGTGTGTGTGTCTAATCAGAGGGCTGTGTTGAGCTCTGCCACTCTCAGCACTTTATTGCTGGGTGGCCTTGGTGTGCATCTTGGTGTGGGATGAGCACACACACTCAACTCCCACTACCTCACTGTTCCGTATATCATTCTGACACACACACACACACACACACACACACAGTTACTGTGTCTTCTTGTTCAACCATTTCTCTAATACACATTAATACAATACACAAACACACACTTTTTCACACACTTTCACACAGTTTTACTGTGTCTCTTCAATTACCCATCTCTCTCTGTCTTTCATCATCAGATGAGTACAGGATGAAGTTAATTACCCATCTCTCTCTCTCTCCCTCTTTCTCTCTATCTCTCTCTCTCCCTCTTTCTCTCTATCTCTCTCTCTTGTCATCAGATGAGTACAGGATGAAGGCGGTGGAGGAGGTGAAGTACATGCGTGGAGAGGAGGACAGGGTCAGCGCACGCAACCAGGAGAACCTGGTGAGACTGGACACTACACACACACTCTTACACACACACACACACACACACACACACACACACACACACTTACACACACTCAATACAATACACACACTCTTAGTCACACATGTACATGCACACACAGAGAGTCTGCATGCATACACACATGCATACACACACAGGAGCGCCTGCAAGCTTAAATGTTAAGGTACAGACATCGGAACCCGCCCCCCCCCAAAACATCAACACAAAAAAAGCGCATAACATAACAAGTGCTAACATATTTGAACGGAACTGATTTATTGAACGGATTTATTGAACTGATCGATCTAATGGGCACCAAGTTGGAGGACTGTGTCTCAGCCTGGCCGCTAGCCGTTTTTTGACGGTACCGGAGACGGCTGGTAAGCAGAGGACGCCTGTGCATCATTGCATTTAGGCTTTTTAGAAAATTATTGAAATAAACTCATTTGTTTGAAGCTTCGTTTACTAATTTTTATGCTGGTAATCGCACACGGTATGGTAGAACTACTGACTGATAGTTGCTGTTCTTCAATTTGGAGGGAATCGACACTGATGTCACGACAGTGATTGGTGTCACGGGTACGCTGGCGACTACGCCGCTCCGTCCGGCATCTTTTGCGTTTGTTATTTCTTAAATGTAGTTCTGTCTTGGTGTCACGGGTACGCTGGCGACTACGCCGCTCCGTCCGCTATTGTCTTTGTTAATCTATGTGTCATTGACAATGTCTTATATGTGGAGCGCTTTGGGTTGCACTCTGTGCACGTTAAATGCGCTATACAAATAAATCAGACAAATCTGACTGATGACACACAGCGAGGGGGCAAGCGATACAATTTAATTTTGTACTTTTCCAGTAACCAATCAGTTGTCATGATCACTCACACACCCAGCCCCATCTACTAGACCGGTCTCTCTATCGCAAACCCCATCCCTGCCCCGCCCCCGATCACACACAAACTTCTAAACGCGTCTCTCTGTCTCTTTCTCTTTCTCTCTCTCCCCCCGCGGAGCTTGAAGGTACGCACAGTGCGTACGGCCGTACAGCTGCAGGCGCCACTGTACACACACAGACTCTCTCGCTCTCTTACACACATACACACAATTCACACATACACACACAGCATCCATGCCGATGAGCACATGCCTTAACACAAACCCAACTCAGAGACTTATGTGAGAAAAAGCACTTGTGTAAGTGTTGGTCATGCCATGAGAGTCGAACATTACACAAGCACCGCAATAACACACACAACTCACAAGACACACACTCCCAAACTTACATATACAAAATCAGCCACCTGTGTGAATCCACCAACTATGCCGCTTCAGCCAGCACAAGTAAACAGGTAGTGCTTTCTCACATACACACACACACACACACTTTTTTTCTTTTCCTTGTGCACACACACAAACACACTTTTTTCTTTTCCTTGTGCACACACACAAACAAGCACAAACATGCTCACACTTGCATGCATGTATGTGGCTGTGTTGCTGAAACCCGGCTGGAATGTGGGAGTGTATACAAAAATGGGCAACACACACACACACACAAATATACACACTCATTCCTCAGGCGAAACGCACACCTCTGTCACTGTCACAAGTGTGTACTCTGTTTTCACACCCATCAGAGAAGCCCTTTTCACATCACCAGGGTGCATGTTGGGACTTGTAGTTCTTCAGTTTGTGCTGCCTACTCACAGCAAAGGGTAGGATAGTCAGAGCCATGCAAAAACTCCATATACTCGCATAATATACTCAACAATATTTCAGAGTAAAAGTTCAGATTCTGGTGAATGACTAATCATATTTGAGCTCATCGTCCAATCAAATTACACTCCTCGTTTCAGTTGCCCTGATGCAACTTGTTGGCACTGGCAACGTGGCTGGCGTTGTTTATGGCTTGGTCCAAGTTTTGGCTTCCCATTTACAGAACTAGAACGAACACCAGATGGGTTTTTGTTTCGAGTGATCGCAAGGAGCAATTTGCTGAACTTGACCAAAAGTATCTGTTGTCCCTTTAGTTCTTATCCTGACTATGCAAATTAAAATGTCTGTGGGTTACTTTTTAAACTTGTTTTGGATTACATTTTAAACAAACTAGGTTTCTAAGGTGTATACCGGTACTGTAGGAACACTGCAGGAAGAACAGGTGGATAATCTACCATGCGTAGAGAGAGAGATGGAGAGAGATTGAGAGAGATGGAGAGAGAGTGTGCGAGAGTGTGAGAAAGAAAAAGGGAGATTATAAGCGAGAGGATATTTTGGTGTGAATGTGCTTATATACGTATGTGTGGAATAGAGAGAGAGAGAGAGTGTAGGTGTGTGACTGTGTGTGTAGGTGTGTGACTGTGTGTGTATGTGACTACAGCAAGACAGTCTGTGTGTATGACAGTATTTGTATGTGTTGTGTGTATGTGTGCTTAACAAAATGAGTGAAATAATGGGTGGGTGGGAGATAAAAAAAGGGAGAGAGAGACAGAGAGAGTGTGTGTGTGTGTGTGTCTGTCTGTGTGTGTGTGTGTGTGTGTGTGTGTGTGTGTGTGTGTGTGTGTGTGTGTGTGTGTCCGTGTGTGTGTCCGTGTGTGTCCGTGTGTGTGTGTGTGTGTGTCCGTCCTGTCGCTGTGTTCTCGGCAGGGTGGGTTTCTCCAGCACTGGCCTCCAGCTCTAATTAAGTGTACTGGCGGTGGCAAGGCTCAACCCCTTGGCCGCTCAGCCTGAGGTTGGGGGGGGGGGGGGCAGAAGGCCAGACGTGGCGGGGGGGCATGGGGGCATGGGGGGGCTCTGAAGCCCTGAGCTCCAGCAGAGTACGCCACGACTACCGCTCACGCAGCTCGGCCTCTGTGGCCTCTGGGTTTGAAAGCAAGGGTGTGTGTGTGCGTGTGCGTGCGTGCGTGCGTGCGTGCGTGCGTGCGTGCGTGCGCGCGTGTGTGTGTGTGTTAAGGAGAAGAGTTAACTGTGTGTGTGTGTGTTTCAGGAGAAGAGCTCCATGCAACAACGGGGCAAACAGCACAAGGAGGGCACAGGAGCTAACTCCAACAAGACAAAGTGAGTGTGTGTGGGTGTGCACACACCTGTGACTGTGTATAGTGTTTGAGAGACTAAGTGATTTAGAATGTGTGATTATGTGAGTTTTTTTCCCAGTCTCTCATTGGGAGCCATTTGCTTGAGTGTTTCCATAAATGGTGCTGTGTGGTTTTACATAAAAACCAGAGTCTCACCTGTGTGTGTGTGTGTACTGGAGGGCTCACCAGTTGCAGGCCATTATGGTTAGCTACAGTTGTGCTGCCTTTTAACAATATGAGCAGTTCAATAGGCAAAGTACTCATAGTGAAGAGTTAGGAGAGTTTGTCTGTGTTTTGGGGTTGGCTGGAATACACTTGTGGTGTGTTACTCTTAATTGCTCTGTTCAGGGTTATTGTTTGGTACAGCAGTGTGTGTGTGTGTGTGTGTGTGTGTGTGTGTGTGTGTGTGTGTGTGTGTGTGTGTGTGTGTGTGTGTGTGTGTGTGTGTGTGTGTGTGTGTGTGTGTGTGTGTGTGTGTGTGTGTGTGTGTGTGTGTGTGTGTGTGTGTGTGTGTGTGTGTGTGTGTGTGTGTGTGTGTGTGTGTGTGTGTGTGTGTGTGTTTCATTTAGTGTGGACAGTGTCATAGCTGTTTTTAGCACGGCACTGGATTATGTTCTCCCTGCTGTGAAGGCTCCATAAAATGATTATACAAATTCCTGCACAGCCACTAAAACTGCTACAGGAGCTAGGAGCATTGTGTGCGTGCGTACGCATGCTTGCGTGTGTGTGTGTGTGTGTCCTCTGTTCTTCTTGTAATGGAAAATTCTAGTGGTGTGTTTGTTTCTTCCCTTTTCCTCCTCCCCCTAACTTCCTCTTTCCCTCTCTCTCTCTCTCTCTCATTCTCTCTCTCTTTTTCTCTCTCTCTCCCCCACAGCATTCACACGTCAGAGAGCCAGCAGGAGTTCTTCAGGATGCTGGATGAGAAGATTGAGAAGGTGAGGGAGGAAAAGGACCAGAGAACGAAGGATAGAGAGAGAGGGGGGGGGGTAAGGAGGGAGTGAGGGATAGAGTGGGAGACAGGAGGAGGAGGAGGAGACTACAGCAGGATCTGAACATTTAAAGGGACAGAGCAGCGTATCGTATCGTCCTTCCTGACATGAAATTCTTCCAGGATCAGTGTTTATCAGTGAGAGGAGAGGAGGACATGACATGAGAGAAATCAGAACTGCCTCGCCCCACCTCTGTGCATCTCTGTGACGTTAATCATTCTGATTCCACCCCCCGCCCCCCACCACCCCTTCTCTCTCTCTCTCTCTCTCTCTGTCCACAGGGACGAGACTACTGCTCGGAAGAGGAGGATGTAACATAGCAGCAAGGCCCCTGACTCTGCTACTGACTGTGTGTGTGTGTGCATCTGTGTGAGTTTGTGTGTGGGTATGAGTGAGTGATAGAGCATCAGAGAGTGAGAGGAAATGGAAACAGTGTTTGTCACAAGTGTGTGATGTTTGCATTTGGATGAGGTGTGTGTGTGTGTGTGTGTGTGTGTGTGTGTGTGTGTGTGTGTGTGTGTGTGTGTGTGTGTGTCTGTTTGTGTTCGACGGAGACATATAATCCTCACAGACTGTTGCCCCTTATACCCCCGCCACAACCTCGCCCTTTCTCGAACTCAAACGGACCCTTTTTCAAGTGTTGGGTGGAAAAGATAGCTCGATGAAGTGATCGCTTAAAGAATGGATGGATGGACGGATGGATGGATGAGTGGATGGACAGACTCACTGTGGAGATGTGAGAGAGAAACTCCACCCACACAGGACCACTCTCCCCACCCCACTCCCACTTCGTCCTCCACCCCCCCCCCCCCCCTTCTCAACCTCTGGGCACCTTACCAACGGGAGCGGACAACTCCGTCCAAGAGAAGGATGCAACCGGACGAAAAGAAGCGACAACAAACCGCCCCAACAAACCGCCCCCTCCTTCCTGTCGTAGTGTAACTGTCATAAAGCAGAGAGACGGAGAAGGAGACTTGGACTGAGATATACAGGGTGGGGGGGGGGGTGATGGTGGGTTGATGCTTGTGTGTGGGGATGGGTGGCAGAGAATCAGATATTTTAATAAGAGAGTAATGTTGAGAGGGAGGGAGAGAGAGAGAGAGAGCGCGCGCGAGTGGGTTTATTTTGTGACCCTGGACTCCTGCCTTTGTTTTTTTTGAAGGATTTTTAAGTTTTAGTTTTCTCTCTTTTTTTTGTTTTGTTCCGTCTGTTTTTCTTTTCTTTTCATTGTCTTTTACATCTGGATGTGTTTATTTGTCTGTTTATTTGTTTGGCTTCTGTCGTAGTGCAGCGCCCTCCTTAGACCAAGGCTGTAAAGGTCACGACTCCCAACCCCTCAGGGTGGGAGTCAAGCGCAACACTAAATTAAACACACACACACACACACACACACACACACATATATATACACACACACACACCAGGCTATAGCTTCTCCACAGTGCCATTTAGCAGTGTGTTATGTAAGTATGTTCTTGTGAGCAAAGGGTGAGTGCGTGAGAGAGAGTGAGTGTGTGTTCATGTGTGTGGTATGAGTGTATAGTACACAGTATGTTCACGTGTGTGTGTGTGTGTGTGTGTGTGTGCGCGTGCGCGCATGCTAATACAGTATGTAAGACGATGTCTGTGATTGAAAGTGTGCGGGTGTGTGCGAGAAAGACGAGAGAGAGAGTGTGTGTGTGTGTGTGTGTACTTGTGGTGAACCAAGAACAGGGCCTCTGCACCTGCTAACATGGTCTTTACTCATCTGTCTCTTCGGTCTTACCCTATGGATCTCACATTTGTGTACACATTTACACACACACACACACACACACTTCAAACTGAGGTCCGCTGAGAGGTGAATTTGCCAGGGAGATACTGACTGTGCTTCTGTCGTCATGATTACCAGATTCTTCCTCCTTTTTAAACTTTTCAGTGCTTTTTATTTTCAGTGCTTTTTTTTCGGTTTTTCTATTAAAAAATAAAAAAAACAGAGGCTTGTTGTGTCATCTTTTCCCCTCGTTCTTTTCCTTGCATACTCAGCTGACTATGTCAGGATAACTCTGTCTCCCATAGATAACAGCCAAGAATGCTGCTCTGTTCAGTGGCTAAAATGTTATTTACCAGAGTGAATTCTAGGAAACTCCGGAACACCATAACAGTAGTTTGGCTCCGCCATCTTTAACTCACTATGTTCTGGGCTCAGATTCTGTCTGGCAATGTCTGCCTAGTAGGGGAGGCCTTCAAGGTTCAAAACACAGGAAAATCCAGCAGCACCACGGTGGAAATTCATCAATGCCATATCCTCGTCTCCGTGGGACAAAACTGCAGAGCTCTCTGCGCCACCTGGTGGTGATATAAAAAAAAACACGCCAATCCTTGTCGGCCATAAATGGTGTTTACAGAAAGACGACCTTGCAGGTATGTAGGTAGCTGACAGAGAGCATTGCCAGAGCCGTTACACAAGGCCAGTTACTGTCAGCAGAACAGGAAATTCAAAGGAGCGCTTTGTGGTTTCAATCATAAGCGTCTGTTCAGTCTAAAAGAGGAGCAGTCGGGGCTGTCAGCCTTCACAGCTGCCGTGAGCAGCTAGGAGATTAGCGGCTGGATCAATCCTCTGGCAGCGAGAAGCTGACTCCTGCACTGGATTGAGTCATCCGACGGTAACGCGATCCTGACACTGCTTATACCGTGGAGATGCTGCTGCCGCTCGTGTCTGCTGCTAGCTAACCTCATTCTCTCCCACATCTCTTATCCGTTCTCTTTTTCTTATTCTCTCTTTTATAGACACAGACACACACTCCTTGCATCACTTAGTTAGTGGTCATGGTGACAGAGAGACTCCACACTACCAACAGTAACGTCTTACCTGACCAATCCTTTCCGCAAACCCCTCAGCAACACCCCTTCCTCCTGGGGTATCCTTCATTGGCCCCACCTCTCTCACTCTCTCATACCCCACACACACACACACACAATCCTGACATTACTCACGTGCAGACAGTTCAGTACATTATAGTTCTGCAATCCCCTAATCCTCACTCACACATGCAAGCACACACTCACACACACAGACACATAGGCCTATAGCCTACAGTTATTCAGACCATCCTGCAGCAGCAGGAGCCTCAGGGCTTGTCAGAGAGTCCCAGAGGGCCCATTGGGGAGTGCATCTGAAGCCCCGCCCACAGAGAGAGACACTGAGCAGGCCGAGAGGAAGAGAGAGACTGATGGAGCCTGTTAACCTCAGACAGGGATATGGGCAAGACAATGTTCTTTCCAGCATGAGGTAAGGGCCAATAAAGTGTTCCGCGTGTGAGTGTACCTCCATGCGTCTGCGCATGTATGTGTGTGTGTGTGTGTGAGAGAGAGAGAGAGAGAGAGAGTGTGTGTGTGTGTTAGGGTACGGCATGTTCCAGCAGTTTTGGCAGACATCACCCCCACCCCATCACACACCCCACTCCATCCCCTATTCATGGGGTGAAGGAGTGTGTTGCACACACACACACACATGGTTGATTGAGTTTTACCATATCAGGCTGGAGTGTGTGTGTAGCTCTTTCCTCTGTTACTCTGGTCCAGCTGTAATGGAGAAGAGATCCCTTTGGGTGAGTGGCAACAGTACAGGTTGGACTGAGTTCTCTCCCTCACTTTATTTTCCCTTTCTCTCTCTGTCTCTCTTTCTCTCTGTCTCTCTCTCTTTAATTGACACTCATTCTGAGAGCTCTGACTCTAGCCAGTACCCCTTTTGCTTTGCCAGCATGACATAAACCGACTATTACACTTAACTCAATCCAGACGCCTTCCCTTGTTTTCCCTCACCATCTCTCCTCTCCTCCCTCGCTCTCCCTCTCTCTCCCTAAACTCTGTACACTCTTGTCCAGTACCTGTGCCCCTCTCTGCTTCTACCAGCTGCAAAGCATCTGATCACTCCATTTGTCCCCAGCACTGTGATTATATTAGACCTAATAAACCCAACAGTAGCTGGTTCACTGGATCAGAGTAGAAGTCTATTGACTTCAGGAACGAAGATAGTGAATAGTGAGTAAATGAATAGATGTTAAGTGTTTTGTGATGTTTTTGTTCTTCAGGACAGCCATTTCAAATGAACATGACAGATGGTTTGTTTCTGGGACAGACGACCAAAAACAAGGCCACTCGAGAGACCATTGGGAGGGGTGTGAGAACCCTTAGAGACACTCAAAGCACACACTTGTGAATGGCAAGTCTGCCTGCGTCAAGACTTCTCAATCCTTCCCTCCCTCCCTCACACTTACCCTCTCTTTCCTCTCCTCTGCAATCCCCCTCTTCCCAGCCTACTTTGCCCCGCCACCGTGTGAGGAGTGATTTCGCTAAAAGGGTTTTGGGTAACGGTTTGGCCCGGCTCCATCCCACTTGCCTCCCTCAAGTCGTGCTCTGACAGCTTCACAGCTTCTCTTGTGGGCGAGGGTGATGCCATAGGCCCAGCAGAGACCGGCACTGCCGTGGCTTAAGCCGACCGACCGCTGCGAAGCCTGGCACAGCCTGGCATAGCCACACTCCGCTGTATCATGTGTCTGTAAATGCGAAGGCGAGGGGGGACACGAGCCAAAAGAAACGAGCGCGGGGCCTTCGGCGTTTGGCATCGTGCCTAGCAGGGAGAGAGACAGAAAGACAAGCTGAGTGGTGTTAGCAGAGGTTGTTGGAGTCTTTTCGTTTTTAACGCCAGAGAGAAGCACAAGCAGACAGACACTTGACGTCGGAACTTTCTCAGCTATTCTGAGTGAGGTGCAACGGCTTGGCTCATCGTCCCCGCGGCAGCTGGTAGGCGATGTGAAGTGAGGACTTGGCTGCGACAGGGAACTTTTTCCGTCTCCGCTGTTAAGGCTTGATGACATCAATCCATCACAGAACGCCGCTCAATGCGCACAAAATCTTCCACATAAAACATGTTCTCCCGTGGAATATTTTCCTGGGCAGCTCTTAAAACCTTTAAATATGCAAAGTAAAGGGCATGATTGCTAGCATACGTTGTCCTGATAGTGGGTTTCATATGAAAGCTTTAACTATAAATCTGTGGTTTTGTTTATTTCTCATAGAGACTGACGAAGAGGTACAGTGGGAGAATGATGGCACTATCTGTAGCCTAGTCTACAATATAAGTCACAGGACTGTCAATATAACCGTCCCTTTAACGACCCTCAGGAAAAATGACAGCATTTACAACCAGCCACAACACTAAACATGGCATTTGTCTCTGTTATGAGCTATTAATGAATGGAAATTTACCATGCACATAATATCGACCTTCACCTTTCGAAAAGGAAGTTGATGTTGTAATTTTGAAGCGAGCCAAGGTCTGGTAATAAAAGTGTCAAACTTCCTCAACACTGCCATATCCACATCCTCATGGCAGTTCCCTCTTGAGGAGTTAGGCTGCCTGTTCTCATAATCCACTGCCATGCATTTCCATCATCACGTGATCTCTGCGAAAACATAGACTACTTGTACATTTTCAAAAACCCCTCTGCAATATGCAATCAAAATCATTCCTGTGAAGGATGTCACATAAACTTCTGTGAAAGCCACCCACCAAGACTGTGGGTAAGGATTAGCATAAAACCTTTCATTATTGAAAGACTGTAACTCTGGTGACCTCTCTGTGTAAGTCATTCACTGCCCTGTTGGAAAAGAGCCTTTCTGGACAGTATCACAGTAGACCTGGCGACACTGGCTAGGTTAATGATAGTCTTACTGGCCCTCTCGTCCTAGTCTGTTCCAAAACACGTGCAGTCATGTGTGGTCTCAAGTCTCATGAGGTTGCCTTTAAATATACTGTTTTTGTTGGACCTCCAGGTCATGCCAGCTTGGTAACAGGACAGGAGACGAAAGAATGGCATATTGAGAGCATCCAAACACTAGAGGGCGCTAGCAGACTTTGCAATTTGTCCCCAAAAGTGCCTGTGTTCAGAATGAGAAGTATGCCAAGGCTAAATGGTACAAATGCTTGCTTGGTCTGAAGGATTTGCTTATTGTGGTGCAATGACCGGAGAGCCTTCATAATAAGCACAACACACACCGCGGTGGAGTGAGGATACGGGGCGTGGCAGTTGACTGCAGCTGGACGCTGACGTGATGTGGATAACTTCACCGTCCATATAGTAGGCTATTCTATGCGGTCTCTGTCCAGGATTACACAAACACTGCTTTGCACTCAGTTTGCAATTTTGTAACACACACTTTGCACAACTGTAGACACAATTCACTGCACTTACACTATTTTGCCAACTCTCTGGCACACTTTCTCATGTGAAAACTGATTTAGATAATTAGTTCACTTTGCAATCAGCCTAAGCACTATAAATAAGCCACAGGTAATGTACAATGGGTACAATGGAGGGAACAGGAAGAGTGAGAAGAGAAAGAAATAGCCCTTTTACAGACAAAAAAAAAAACAGTACATGTGGGGATATTGTCATGTCAGGCCTGGATACATATATTTTTCCCGGTGCCTTGGACTAGGACATTGCATGTGATGAGACGGAATTTTGAGAGAGACGACCCGATGTAGACTGATTTGTTTTGTCTCAGTGAAATTGCTATTTTGTGACTTGGAAAAACAGACTTGTGTTTGTTTTGATGTGTGTAAATAAACACCAATACTTACAGTAAAGTTTGGATCCCTGTATGTTTACAGAACTATGACAAAAGTATGACCTCAAACTGACATAGTCTACCTTGTGCACAGAGAAAGCAAAAGCCAGATGTGTTTTTTATTCAGACCATCAGTGTGTAGTTGGCATTTTGTGTGCTTATTATTGTGATGGCTTGTGTTTACTGTTTGATACGAAAACACCATTTTTACAAAGGTGTGAAGAGTTAAGCAAGGTGTGTTGGCTTTTGCAAGAGAACTACGATGTTTTGCTGATTGGGTGAAAGGTTTTCCTAGAGTTTTGCAAAAAAATGCCATAGTTACAAAAAAGGTGCTTAAGCAATCAGAAAAAACTGTAATAGTCTTCAGCTAAAAGCACAGAAGCACATGATTGTAGAGTAGAGATATTGTAGAGTTCCTCTGAGCAAATTGTGAGTGTGTGTGTGTGTGTGTGTGTGTGTGTGTGGGTGGGTGGGTGGAGTTTGGGGGAACAAGAGGAGGATTGCTTTATGATAGAAATCACTTTGGTGTGCATGTGTGTGCTTTTGTGTTTGACTCAGTGACTCTTACCAGAGACATGTTCACTCTTACAAGAGACACATTCACTTTCTAGTCCTCTTCCACATTCCTTTTCTATTTCTGATGAAATGTTCTTCAGCTACGGCAAAGGTAATGGCGAAATTGAGCATGGTGTCATACACAAGGTCCACTTCCAGTTCCACAGACCACAGAAGTCTGTTCTGCACTACATGCCTTGGCTGTTACCTGCCTTGGATGAAACATGATCTAGGCTAATGGTACGTATTAGCTAGCCTTTTATAAAAAATTATCATCCATAGACAGAAACTGACAGGCACTTGTCGCACATCATTCATCTTAACAGCAAAGTAAAAATAGACAATGACACATAAAGGTTCTGGGGTCCAGGGTCTAGTCCTTTCTAAAACATTGTGAGTAAACTAAATATTATAAAAAACAATCAATATAAATAGTTAGAGAAAATAAATACATATAGAAAAGAAAAAATAGATAAATAAAATTAAACACAAATAAAAACACCTATGCCAATTTTACTATAAGTTGTTCAATTTCTGCTGGTTTTGATATCGTTTGGTTCTTGGAACCTAAACCAGTGCATAGGAAGCTGAAAGTTGTCACTCAAAACTGACTTCTCTTTATCTAGGCCTATGTGATATACAGCGGCACCAAGTTAGCTTATTGTGACTCCCCAATCAGCCTGCTAGACCACTTGATTTTTTCATGCAGTGTTTGTTGGCTAACCTGATGTAAAAATGTGCAGCAGGCAACTCTCAATTCATAATGGCAGACAATGCCGATTTGTAGATTTGAGAAATTTCCGAAACTATCAATAAATATCTATCTATAGGCTATATCTTGTAGCCTCTCTAACCTCTGTAATTTTGGTCAAGAAGTGTCTGCTAAATGTAATGTAATTTACTCTGGACGTTGCCTAGGCTAAAGTTATTTCCACATTTCCAGCGATGAATTGTTATTTACAATTGGCTACACTGTCGCCTAATACAGACTCACAGGTGTGAAAGTCTGAGAGGAGTAGCCTATACACTTTTGACCCACCCTCATCAGTTGCCCTTATTCAAATCTAATTTGAAATCTGATGAAAGAAAGTGTGGAGCTTGTCATTGGAGGGCGACCCTCTCACACCTTCCACCGTGTTTCCTCTTTCTCCCCTCCCCATCCACCTCTCCCTCCCCCTGTCGCACATATTCGAGTCGAGGCCGAGCTCAGGTTGGCATAACGGTGCGATCCGGGAACGATGCCGGCGGTCGGAGCGGTAGCTGTCAGCTTCCTCGTCATGCTTGCGGCCGCTGGGCTGCCAGCATGCCGCTCGGAGCTGGTGACGCTGGTGGAGGAGTCCGTCCGACCCGAATCGTCCTTCTTGAAGCCCAAAGTTATGATCGCCATACTGGCTCGCAACGCTGCGCACAGTTTACCCTACTACCTGGGCTGCATAGATAGGCTGGACTACCCGAAGGACCGGATCGCGATATGGTAAGGAGCAAACTTTTAAAAACATATTTGAAATATTTTTTTCAGCTGCTTATGATAACTGTGTTTATTACATCCGCTGGCGACTTTTGTTGTATAGCCTATTGTTATTGTGAAGCTGTGTGAATGAATGGTACAAGTTGTACTCGGGTAATGAAAACCCTGTGGAAACGGGCAAGAACAGTGCCGCTGCTGTCAGAGTGGAGGAGACCTGATGCTAAGTTTTATGATGCATTCCCCTCGCGTGTTTGCTCGATTTAATTGCACGTTAGCATGAGATGAAAGCAATGTGCTCCTTAAGCCGGTTGTTTTTTTTATGTAGTACAACGACGCGGAAACGGGGCACGGTGTGTTATGGTAGACACCTCTGTGATAAATTTAGTTCTTTCTAGATTTAATGGATGGGTCTAGGGCATCCTGGGATCTGTCGGAGACGCCAACTGCTATTGGTACTCCAGGGCAGTCATGCGGAACTTGTTAATGGTAGGCCTTTTTCAGAGGAATACAAAAGCTCCCAGGGTCCCAGACAGGGTTTGCCAGTGGTGCACCTTGCACACAAAGAAGCCTCTCTTTTTCATAAACTTTGGAGTGGGCTTTCATAAAGATGCATAGCCTAGTGTACAGTGAAGGAACTTTTTAAAAGTGTGTGAAATTGGGGGTTACTTTTTGGGGTGGTGGTGGTAGTGGGAGGGGGGAGGGGGCTCTGTTCTCTCCTGGTTTCGCCATGTGAGCAAACCAAGCCTGCTGTGGAACCCTTTTATTTACTCTGCCTCTCTAAACCCCACTATTGTTTGTAGGGGCTTTATGATCATCTGTTTTCCATTCAGTTCCGCCTTCCACACACACACACACACACACACACATCCAACCCAGCCCCCTCTGTCGCCACCACCCCTCTGGGATCCCAGAGTGGGTCCGTCTTCACCTCCCACCCAGTCCCCTGAGCAAATGTCTAAATGACTGAGCCAACAAGCCTGTGTCGAGGCTCAAATGAGACATGGCATGGGTAGGTGGGGGGTGGGGTGGGTTCAGAGACCCGCCATTCTCAGTGGAATGTCCTGGTAACAATATTTTCTCACAATTGTTTCTCTCACTCTATCTCCTATCCCACACTTCTCCCTCTCTCTTTTCCTCAATTTCTTCCCACCTCCATCTCTCTCTCCACACTTTCTCTCTCTCTCTCCATCTCTCCTTCTCCATCCCTCCCTGTTCCACTCAGGGTAGGTCTTTAACACCTAGGGGAGTTCTTCTGGCAGGAGGGCCTTTCCATTGTTTCATCGTCACAGCTGTCAGAATGCATAGCTCATCTCCTTGCATGTTGGATGTCCTCTCTCTCTCTCTCTCTCTCTCTCTCTCTCTCTCTCTCTCTCTCTCTCTCTCTCTGTCTGAAATTCCTTTGCAGCTCCTAGTGAGAATGTGTAAGTGTGTGAATGCCAGTTTGGGGCTCGGCAACTGTCTCCCTTATGGTGGCTTTGCCAAATCTTACCCAGTGATAACTGGTGTTTTTTTTTTTTTTTGCCAAACTTGAGGTCTGACTGAGGGTTAAGGTTTTTGTGTTGCAGATGTACGCACAACCAGACACACACACACACACACACACACACACGGTTGTATGCAAAGTGTGGCCTTTTCTTCTTTGGTATTACCTATAGTAAATATATTTGGAAGGATTTTTCTCCTCCTGTGTGTGTGTGTGTGTGTGTGTGTGTGTGTGTGTGTGTGTGTGTGTCTGCGGTCACACCATCAGCATAATCAGAGCTTGGAAT
>NW_027468576.1:34304221-34306721 GCF_046254945.1 Alosa pseudoharengus | reverse complement strand
CATAAGAAAGGTGGGGGAGGATTGGGATTGGGGGGGGCACCAACAAGGAGCACCCAAGAGCAACAGCGGCAAGGAAAAACTCCCTTACTATTAGCAGTAAGCTAATGTTTAACTAAGTTAAGCTAATGTGTGCTTCTAACTTAGCCACTAAAGGCTGATAGGCTACATTGTGCACATAAATCATGACAGGGGAAAGAAAAACATTTTAATATGATAAATAAATGGTTTGGTTTGTTTTGACAAGCAGCATGTCAGGTCGAGTGCCATGGCTGAGTTGAGAGGTGGGGCTATGTCGTCATAAAGTTGCCGGCTTCGCACCTACAGGCGTCTACACGGCGAAAGTTAGCCGGCGGTTTTAAAAGTTCCCACTTCGGAAGCCGGTTTCAAAAGCTATCGGTTTCAGTCTCCTAAACTGCCGGCGTCGTGTACACGCAAGGTGTAACCGTTAACAAAACCGTTAAAAAAGTCCTACGGACTTTCCCCTAAAGATGCCAGCTGCAGCAGCAACATTTCCGGAAAGGTACTGGCTTGATGAAATTCATTCTGGACTCTCTATCCGACCACATAAAGACCTTGGGATACTTCGGTTTGGCTTTAGGGACCCTCTACTCACTACCACGTAAGTGGAATGTTGTTTGGAACTGTAAAAGAGGTATAAAAATAGCGTTTTGTAGCGGCGAAATGACATACCCTGGTTACTTCCAGGCTAACGAGTTTTGACTAAAAACGGTAAAATCGAACTTTCTCAAAACACATCCGAACGACATGATTTTGTTGTCAACTCAACATATGTACTCCCAATCATCCGTAAATTGATCTAAAGTGCATTTTACTCCAGATAATTCCTTTAATTTAGCAACCATTGAAATGAAGCATCTATGTCAGTTTCCATAGCAACCAACATGATTATACTAGCAAACCACTGTAGTAACTCCTTTATTTCTGATAGTAGCCACCATGGACACCTTAGCAACAACCTAGCAATGACTTGAATGAAGTACCCTAGCAACAGCCTAGCAACCACATTCACAGTTAAAACCTAGCAACCAACATCATTAACCTAGCAACCAGCATAGCAACCACCAACTACTCTAGCAACATTCAGTTGTCATCAACTTTGACTCCCGTCAACTGTTTCCTCTGCCCACAACTGTTTCAAAATAAAAGTACTCACTACAATAATTCCCTATTAAATAACATAACCATTTTCACTATCCGACTATTTAACAGTTCAGCCATGACCACTGTCAGTCATCATCAACTACAACTCCCGCCAACTGTTTCCTTTGTCCTCAACTTCAACTTCAAAATAAGTCCTCAATACAATAATTCACTATAAAATAATTTAACTATTGAAACTACTCAACTATTTAACTGTTCGGCCATTCCAACTGTCAGTTGTCATCAACTATGATTCCCCGCCACCTTCTGACCTCCATCTTTTTACTTAGATTATATTTTAGACAATATTCAACATTATTTCATTCAGCAGCCATTTTTGCATTTTCATGCACTCGTAATTCCCTGGAATTACATTCTCTAGTTCTATAGTGCTATATTCTTCAAAGCGTTCATTCTATAGTGCTATCCTTCTTCAATGTGTTCATTCTATAGTGCTATCCTTCTTCAATGCATTCATTCTATAGTGCTATCCTTCTTCAAAGTGTTCATTCTATAGTGCTATCCTTCAATGCATTCATTCTGTATGCTGTAATGACTTGTGCATAACAGAGCAGTAATACAGCGTACGCCCTGTTTATTAACCACACCTCGTATCGCTGCTCCGCGGTCCATCGCTATTGTACAGATTTGTCCCATTTTCCACTTGTAACCTCGCTTGCTTTGTATTCAGCTATGCAGACCATGGGTAAGATGGAAAACATGCAGATCTGTGGGGGCTCTGAAGTTGGAGCAGGACTGAAGATCCACTGTGTTACACAGCTGCTGTGAAAACGATCTCTCATAAAAAACCATCTCTCTCCCAACCGTGCCATTTCAAATACCAGGCTGACCCCAGACCTGCCCCAAAGGGAGTTCTGTGCGGTAGCCACTGGTTAGCTATAAAGCAGCATGAGATTCCATGGAAGTGTAGGTGGTGGCATTTCCAAGATCAGTAGTACTAGTATCCACATAGCATATCAGAAATAGATTGAAACAATGATTTCTGCTGGCCTATGTGAAGAATCATCAGCATGTTAATATGTGTGGTGTACATTTGTAGTTTTTAGGGTTTCCTGCGTCACTTGCACGGTTTGGGCTTTTGGATGTTCTTAGAGTTGCTGGGCCGTCTGAATTTCACTAATTACATTGTGCCAATGCTTATGCCAATGCTTATGCCAATGCAATGCCATTGTGACATGCCAAAGACGGGCATCTTGCCAAAGACATTTTATGCCCCATTAAAGCATGTTAATGCCACCAGTCTGGGGATTGCTGTGCTTAAGCTTATTTCCACAGTGGAAAGAGAGAAGTAGGGCCACAATGGGCTTCTCTGCTTGCT
>NW_027468576.1:34284221-34289221 GCF_046254945.1 Alosa pseudoharengus | reverse complement strand
GCGTAGTAAGATATAATTACTGTGTGTTGTGTTAATCTCTGGCATAGCGTAGTACTGATGTAGTATAAGGTGTGTAAGATAGATAGATAGATAGATAGATAGATAGATAGATACTTTATTGATCCCCAAGGGGAAATTCAAATGTGGTTATTTCAACATTGACATGTATTCACTGATCATGTGATGATCCTTGGGCCTTTTTGAAACAAACAGTGTCTTGTTGTAAAACCTGACAAAACTGCAGTGTAGGGCTATAGCCAATGCTGAAAGAAAGCGTAGCCTTTAAAAGCCTCACAGCAGGAAATCCCCTTAGTATCGTGTGCCCATCAAGGGTGCCCAGATTTCCATCAGGAGATAGGCTCTCCTGCGGGGCAGACCTGCAGCCGTAATCTACCTCAGATGGCTTTAATCTGCTGAGGGGGCAGACTACCTGAGTCAGGGCTGTAGCTCTCTAAGGTGCTGTTAGAGAGACACAGCAGGGTAGGCCAGGATTGCTCCAGGCTACACGATGAAACAATCTGAGCGTGTTTACATTTATGCTTACATACAGTACAGGCCAAAGTTTGGACACACCTCATTCAATGCGTTTCCTTTATTTTTATGAATTTACATTGTAGATTCATCAAAACTATTAATGAACACGTGGAATTATGTACTTAACAAAAAGTGTGAAATATTCTAGTTATATATATTCTAGTTTCTTCAAAGTTGCTATTTTTTTGTTGCTATTTTTTTTAATTTAATAACATATTCAGCAAGCCATAACTTGACAAATATTCATCTGTGGGCCAAATAACTTTGCATTCATTCATAGTTTTGATGCCTTCAGTGAGAATCTACAATGTAAATAGTCATGAAAATAAAGAAGACGCATTGAAATGAGAAGGTGTGTCCAAACTTTTGGCCTGTACTGTATAGTTTCTCCATCTCTAATGTCTATTCATCAAAGAGATGATAATGATAATCATAATAATGTGATATTTACAGTGCACAGCAAGCTCTGATCTACATCAGCTGGCTTTAATCATCTGAAGGGCCTCACTTCCCGAGTCAGGCTTATTCACTTCAGAGACACTCACGCTGGATGTATGTGAAGCTTTCACTTCATTACGTAAACAGCGCTCATCACCGTCCGTCACCGTCCTCTATAAACGCAATTTGCGGTGCCCATAGCCGAACGGTATTCAATTCAACCACAACCGATGGCAACATTAACAAGAATCAAACAAACGTTTAGCGATCATGTAACATGATAATAAGATGTATGATTGACATTGACATATTACGGAGTAAAGCATTGTTCTGATGATATGGACTTTCTGAGGGAAGGGTTATTAGAGCCCAGCTCCAGATGCAATCAGCAGGGAGGTCACAGCAGGGCCTCATGGTGCAGGCCTTTGAAACCGTTATGAGGAAGAGCGTAATTGAAAGGCCGAGGCATACGGGTGAAAGGTGTACACAGTATGATGTCCTCTGGCTGTCCTCTCATTTTCCTTTTTCTTTCCTGTCTTTCCCTAGCCTGGCTAACACCAGAGCTCATCTCATTGAGTTGGGGTCTGGGAACTACACATTCATTTTCTCATATTTGAGACGTGGTTTCCGAATGCCCACAGCCGTTTATTGGGCACTACTAGGAATGTCTATCAAATGCGTCTGTACGTAGCTCATAACCGCTTCGGTGTGTCGTCATCGTCTTGCTGTCCCCCCTCCGTTCTGTGTCCCCGGAGCCACTAAGGGTTAAGTACCTCCCTCAAGGGCTCACCGGTGGCATGATGGATTCATGTTTTTAATAACATTCTTTCCACCGCTCTGTCATCTGTCCCTCTCTCCCCTTCTCTCCCCCCCTCTCCTTTCTTGCTCCCTCTCTCCCCTTCTCCCCCCCTCTCCTCTCTTGCTCCCTCTCTCTCCCACCCATCTCTCTAGTTTGCGGACAGTGATAACCTCCTGACTAACCCTAAGATCCTGGACCTGATGATGGCTGAGAACCGGACCCTCGTGGCCCCCATGCTTGACTCCAGTGCCCTCTACTCTAACTACTGGTGCGGCATGACTCCCCAGGTACCTCACCCCATGACCATCACACACACACACACACACACACACACACCTCCCCTCACCTCCACTTGAACACCATCAGGGATAGTTTAGCATCCTGGAGAGATATCACTTGAAACTGTGCCTGTTTTTCTTTACCATAGTCTCTTATGAGCATCATTATGATGTCTTGACTAATAATGCACCAGACTTGTACCCTGATCAATGGTGTCTATATACTCACTGTTAAAAGTGTGTTTTTAAAAATTAAGCTTATTAGTGTATTATACCTTGAAACCTCCATACTACATACTTCTCTCTTTTCACACTTTTTCTCCTCTTTTACTACTTCTCCTCTGCTCTTCTATCCCCTCTTCTCATCTCATTTCCTCTCCTTCTCCCCTCCCCCTCTCTACTTTTCCTCTCTTTCTCTCCTCTCCTCTCCTCTCCCTTCCTCTCCTCTTCTTCTCTCCTCTCTCTTCCTCTCTTTTCCACTCCTCTCCTCCTCCTGCCCTCTCCTCTCCTCCTCTCTTCTCCTCTCCTCTGACCTCCTCCTCTTCTCTCCTCTTCTCTTCTGATCTCCTCCTCTCCTCTCTTCCTCTCCTCTCCTCTGCTCTCCTCGCCTCTCCTCTCTCCTCCTCTCCTCTCTTCTCCTCCCCTCCTCTTCTCCTCCTCTCTTCTCCTCCTCTCCTTTCCTCTCCTTGCCTCTCCTCTCTCCTCCTCACCTCTCTCCTCCCCTCCTCTCCTCCTCCTCTCTCCTCCTCTCCTCTCCTCTCCTCTCTTCTCCTCCTCTCCTCGCCTCTCCTCTCTCCTCCTCACCTCTCTCCTCCCCTCCTCTCCTCCTCCTCTCTCCTCCTCTCCTCTCCTCACCTCTCTCCTCTTCTCCTCTCCTCTCCTCTCCTCTCTTCTCCTCCCCTCTTCTCCTCTCCTCTCCTCCCCTCCTCTCCTCTCCTCTCCTTCTCCCAGGGCTACTACAAGCGCACCCCTGACTACCAGCCCATTCGTGAGTGGAAGCGTCTGGGCTGCTTCGCCGTGCCCATGGTCCACTCCACCTTCCTGCTGGACCTGAGGCGGCTCGCCAGCCGCGATCTGGCCTTTTACCCACCGCACCCGGACTACAGCTGGGCCTTCGACGACGTCATGGTCTTCGCCTTCTCTGCACGACAGGCAGGTCAGGGAGCTTGTCTTGTCAGTGTGTTGGTTGCGTGTGTACATAAAAATGTATTTCACAATAAAATATAAAATACCCTAATTAAGTGAATCAAAATAAACTACAAAATACAGTAGCCAAGCCATGTACAGTGTTAGTGTATGTATTCTGTAATCTGTTGTGGAATACATTTTAAAAGTAATCTTCCCAGCACTGCCTATATATCAAAATAAAATACTGTATATTTGTATTTTCAAAACACTAAAAATACTCCATAAAAAGGGACCATGCTTTGCAAACCTTACATATCTGTGTGTTTAGTTTATTCCTTCATCAGTACACTGAATGTGTTTATTAAGTGGACAGTGTTTGAGAGTAATCTTTTCTCTGCCTACGAGACATGCCATAAACCTACAAACAGTCAACAGATCAACTATGCTGACCTGCCTGTTACATCTCACAGCCTAAATACGGCCTCAGAGTACTCAACTGAATTTGTCAAGTGGTACAACCACCGAGCCTGTTGAGAGCCACAGAATGTGCGTTTAAAGTTACCAAATGCAGTTCTATCACCTTAAAATAACAATTTCCAACACTGGAGAAACAAACTGGTACACTGGCATATAATACGGAGAATGAAGTCTCTGACATTGTCAGTGTATGCCCAGAATTCTGCTTTAGGTCGTACATGGGGCAACTTTTTGAGCAGGGTAACCGCATAACCAGTTCCATGTGTTCCGACTTTGTGTGTGAGCAAGTAACCATGTGGTTAAGTGAGTGGGTTGGTATGAAAGAGGGGGTTTATTGTGTGTGTCAAGGGCGTAGGTTTGCATATGGACCACAGGGTCATGTCCACTCCATACCAATATTTTGGGATGACTTTATTGTCCCTACCAATATTATGGCAAACTCTTAGTATTTTTGTCGTGAAGTCGTATTCATTTAAACCGGTCCTCATTATTGTACATCTCCAGGACAGCCAGTTTATGTCCCCACCAAAGCTGAGCCCAAACCTACGCCGCTGGTGTGTATGAGCAACCTGTGCGTTACTCATCTTGCACTGGATCATCTTCCTGAATCTCAATATTCTGATTACAACAAGTCTGGGCAAATGAATAAGGCAGCACCAGTCAGAGGCTACGTTCATTGTTTTGCACTTTTATGATGTAGTCACATCACCAAAAGTATTGGTTTTAACAAAAATATTTTACTGCACATACAAAAATAAAATACACACCTATAAAGTATTTTGACACAAAATATGCAGCATTTTTTTTTCAACCCAATTAAATACAAATGACAAAATACTATTTTGTATTTGATATAAGTATTTTAAATACATGTATCATAAATACTGCCCACCCCTCTGTGTGTGCGTATGTGTGGACGTGTGTATGGCTTTGTGAGGTTTACACAATTACTGAAGCAAAACATTGTAGAGTGGCAGCACCCTCCCAGTGGAAGCATGGCGTGCGGTAGAGAGTAAAGTGTGTGTGTGTGTGAGGTGTGTGTGCTATCTCCCAGTGGAAGCGTGGCTTACGGAGAGAGGAAAGTGTGTGTGTGAGATGCTGTGTGTGCTATCTCCCAGTGGAAGCGTGGCGTGCGGTAGAGAGTAAAGTGTGTGTGTGTGTGAGGTGTGTGTGTGCTATCTCCCAGCGTGAGGTGCGGTAGAGAGTAAAGTGTGTGTGTGTGTGAGGTGTGTGTGTGTGCTATTTCCCAGCGTAAGGTGCGGTAGAGAGTAAAGTGTGTGTGTGAGGTGGTGTGTGTGCTATCTCCCAGTGGAAGCGTGGATTGCGGAGAAAGTAAAGTGTGTATG
>NW_027468576.1:34276721-34281721 GCF_046254945.1 Alosa pseudoharengus | reverse complement strand
CCCTCCTCCTTTTGTCCCCTTCACTCTCCTTTAATTCATTTGCACCATTCCTTGTACAGTTTTTGACAATTGATAAAACACTAAACTCCATTCTCTGAACCAAATGCTCAGTTGTCTGAACACATTTCTTGAATCGATCAGTCTTTTGGCAAAACCAAACAGTTCTCCCATATAAAACACAATTTGCTGATCTCATAGACTCTTTTTGCAAAACTCTAAACAGATTCTCATGGAATAAGACACATTTTGCACTGTGATGCACTTGTGATGCATGGTAACCACAAGTGGAAAAAGGTGAACACAAAGAAAACACAGATGTCATACGTTACAGTTTTTCTTGATTGCTTTGACTAGCTTAAAGAAACTGTGATCCACTTGGTCTTCAGTTACACATTTGCAAAATATGCTTTTGCTGCCTGTTTTAAATGTTTTGAGAGATTACCGTAAGAGCCTTTTGAGAGCAAAATGTGTCATTTTAGCCAGAGTGCTTTTGTTTAGACCTGCGTGTCTAGAGAAAAACTGTAAACACAACAACTCAAAATTGATCACAGTTGTTTTAAATGATGTAACACAACCAATATAAGAAAACAGGTTGCTGAACAGTGCTGGTTCGTATCAACAATAGACAGAATCAGTGAGGCATTAGAGTGTATTGTAGCCTCTAGACTGTAATGTACTTCTCATTTACACTATTGAAATGCCTGTCTTTTCCAGTATGCAGTTCTTTGCAATCGCTAAAACAATTTTTTTTTAAAACCTCCCCCCTTTTCTTATAACTGTAAACACAACCTCCCATTCCATGTTTACTGGATTTGCAGTAAATGTTGAATCCAGTGAGTTATGAAATATTTTTGCTTTGTTTTGTTTTGTTTTTTAGATGCAACATGCATTTACTTTATTGTAAACAAAGAACATTTCTCCTGGAGCTATATGCCCTGCCCTGAACACTGTGTTTTCCATGCTTTGATGTAGTGTGTAAAGACTGCTTAGTAGTGGTTTCATTTTGACTGCTTTGTTAGATGATCATTGTTTGGTTATGAGCACAGGTACAACTGTTTTGAGTTTTGCAGAGGTAGTCAGAAGTTTTTGTGATTAGTTTGATATTTGGGGTGTGTGTTTACAGTTTTGAGAGGAGGGTGGAAGGTTTAAAAAAAATGTGTTTTAGCAATTGTGAAAAACTGTAAAGCTATTTGAAGTAAACTTACTATTTCAATACAAATATTGACTTGAAATATCTGACTTACTGACACCAGCTCTACCAGGGTTGATCCCTTTATCCCTCTTTTTATCTCTCTCTATCCCTCCCTCCCTCGGTCCATTTCTGCCATCACTCTTGCTCTGGGCTCTGTAAATATTTATCTGCTCAGAAGATTTATGAGTTGGCCCCTGACAACCATGGCCTCGAGGTCTTGAGCGTAAGGTCACTCTCACAGTGAAAAAAACGTCTCTTCTCTTTCCTTCAGTCGACCGCAACGCCAGCCCCTCAGAGTACCTGTACAAGCAGGGCCAACCACAGGACAAGATGGGCTTTGACGAGGTGAGGCAGGATCATTTGTCTCACGCACACACAGTCACATGTGAACACACATGCACACACACACACACACACACTCTCTCTCTCTCACACACCCCACCCACAACCCCCCCCCCCCACACACACACACACACACACACACACAAACACACACACAAACACCATGTCACTCCACAGCTTTGAGGAGTCCAATTTTGATTAACATTCTTTTGATGTGAGTGAGACCACTTCCTGTCTCTTCTCCTCCCCCTCCCAGTTCCTCTCTGACATCCTCTCCCCGTCTCCCTCTCTCCCTCTCTCCTTGTCTCCCTCTCTTCTAGTCTCCCTCTCTCCTTGTCTCCCTCTCTCCCTCTCTCCCCGTCTCCCTCTCTCCCTCTCTCCCTCTCTCCCCGTCTCCCTCTCTCCCTCTCTCCTAGTCTCCCTCTCTCCTAGTCTCCCTCTCTCCCTCTCTCCTTGTCTCCCTCTCTCCCCGTCTCTCTCTCTCCCTCTCTCCGTCTCCCTCTCTCCTTGTCTTCCTCTCTCCTAGTCTCCCTCTCTCCCTCTCTCCTAGTCTCCCTCTCTACTAGTCTCCCTCTCTCCCTCTCTCCTAGTCTCCCTCTCTCCCTAGTCTCCTCTCTCCCTCTCTCCGTCTCCCTCTCTCTCCCCGTCTCTCTCTCTCCCTCTCTCCGTCTCCCTCTCTCCTTGTCTTCCTCTCTCCTAGTCTCCCTCTCTCCCTCTCTCCTAGTCTCCCTCTCTCCTAGTCTCCCTCTCTCCCTCTCTCCTTGTCTCCCTCTCTCCCCGTCTCTCTCTCTCCCTCTCTCCGTCTCCCTCTCTCCTTGTCTTCCTCTCTCCTAGTCTCCCTCTCTCCCTCTCTCCTAGTCTCCCTCTCTCCTAGTCTCCCTCTCTCCCTCTCTCCTTGTCTCCCTCTCTCCCCGTCTCTCTCTCTCCGTCTCTCTCTCTCCCTCTCTCCGTCTCTCTCTCTCCTTGTCTTCCTGTCTCCCTCTCTCTGCCTCTCTTTCTCTCTCACCCTCTTTCTGACTAAGCTTGTGACTGTGTTTTCATTTATTTTTGATGATGGGCGGCTAGTTTGATAGTGTCACAGGAAGTGTAATAATGTGAGTGCGTGGGCTTCTTTTGTGTGGGGATTTTAACGCTGTATAATGTGTTAATGGTGTAAGCGTGCAACGAGGTAAAGCGAGTGATTTAATAAAGAAGTTTGAAACTCCTCTCTCTATTTGTCTCTATTCCTCCCTCTCTCTCCCTCTCTCGTCCTCCCTCTCTGTATTCCTCCTTTCCTCAGATCTTCTTGATCAATCTGAAGCGGCGTTTGGACCGCAGGCAGCGGATGCTGAGCACCCTGTCTGTCCTCGGACTGGAGGCCACTCTGATTGATGCTGTGGATGGAAAGTAGGTCGCTGGACACACGCACACACACACACACACACACACACAAGCTCACACACACACACACAAACACACAAACACACACACACACACAAGCACACACACACACACACACACACACACACACACACACACACACACACACAAGCACACAAATTAATAGACTTTCACCCGAACAGGCCCACACATCTACTCTCTCTCTCTCTCTCTCTCTCTCTCTCTCTCTCTCTCTCTCTCTCTCTCTCTCTCTCTCTCTCTCTCTCTCTCTCTCTCTCTCTCTCTCTCTCTCTCTCTCTCTCTCTCTCTCTCTCTCTCTCTCTCTCTCTCTCTCTCTCTCTCTAACACATACACACACACACACACACACACACACACACCCCTGAACACTAAGCTCTTCACTTGCCCTCTCTGGCCTGAGTCCTCTCCTCTCTCTCTCACTCTACCAGTGCGATGAGTGTCACTTCTTGTTTTGGCTTTAATCTGAATCACAGCGTCCAGCTGAGGCCAGTTTCACTCAGCATAGACACATACACACACAAAAACACACACATACACACACACACACACACACACACACACACACAAACAAACACACACACACTTGGCCAGTGGCCTCACTGCTGACGCTGAAAAGAATGAAAGCATGCTGCCGGCTTACTGTGCAGCTTCAAGTTCTGCATCCCTCAAATATATATGGCCCACGCCAGTAGCCCCACAGAGCCTATATATAGGGATGTACTGGATGTATATTTACAGAGGAAATTAGTAGAGGAACGCCGTGAAAGTAGTAGTTTCTTATGATTGTTTCAGTGGCTGCCAATGCTTTCGTTGGCATTCCTCTTTTTTCCTTTCTTTTTGTTTCTGGTCTTTCTCTCATTTGATATATTTCTCTCTCTCTTCCTCTCTCTCCCTCTCTCTCCCTCTCTCTCTCTCTCTCTCTCTATCCCTCTCTCCTCTCAGGGCCCTGAATACGTCCCAGCTGCAGGCTCTGGGTATTGAGATGTTGCCGGGCTACAAGGACCCGTACTCGGGCCGTGTGCTGACCAGGGGTGAGATTGGTTGCTTTCTCAGCCACCACGCCACCTGGATTCAGGTAAGGGTACTGCAGGAGACACCTCTACACTGCAGCTCTCTCCCAAAGCTCCCAAACTCAGAGCCTTAACATAACGCAGCTGAGAGCATCTCTCCCAAACTCAAAGCCTTAACATAACGCAGCTGAGAGCATCTCTCCCAAACTCAGAGCCTTAACATAACATCTCTCCCAAATGCAAAGCCTTAAAGGTTGTATCAGCGATAGCGGGAATACGTCACTTCTGTTGATGTTCAAGCAAAACAGAGAGCTAGCTCCCTACTCCCTCCCCTTCCCTCCCATGCAATTAAAACTCTCCTAAGCGCACATCTCGTTGGTTATTGGTTGAAACGCTTTATTTTGTCTTTGAGTGGCTTGCCAACCCTTGTTGGTAGCAATTGTTTTTTTGTATAGATCGCGGAGCCTAGGCTGCCTACAGAGACAAATTTTTTTGACGGCCTGCTTGTGGGGCAGACAGCTAGCGGATCGTTAGGAAAGATTAGATGAATGTGATCATTTATGTTTGGGCCTTTTTTGGGCCTGAAATCGCTGATACAACCTTTAACATAACACAGCTGAGAGCATCTTGGGTACCATTATAGAACAATACACTTAGGCAACAGTGTCTTTGCTACAGTGTACTTTTACCATTAATGAAAACAAGGTGCAATGCCATGTAGTGCCCTTGTATGCACATTACTGTATGTAATTGTATATAGTATAATAAAATAAAAATGCCCAGCCAAACTGGTATTCTCTCTGTGGTGGCTTTTGGGGTTCAGTGTGTTTACATTGCTAAACATCATTCTGCAAATCAGTTTGCCATTGTTCTACTGTAATTATATCAGTAAATACATTGCAACACGTTGATTAACAGGAGCCGATAAACATGAAAACAGTGAACATAAATACCCTATCACTTTCTAGCTTAGTACCCTTATTACTTTTTAACTATGCCATCAATTGCACCCATTTAGTAGATGGTCAATCTGTTCCATCGTCCAATTCCGATTG
>NW_027468576.1:34271721-34274221 GCF_046254945.1 Alosa pseudoharengus | reverse complement strand
GAATCCTGCTCAACCTGACTCCCCTCCTCTCCCGGCTCTCCCTCACTCCCACTCTCCTCTTTCCCTCTTTCTCCTTCTCTCTCTCTCTCTCTCTCTCTCTCTCCTTTTCTCTGCCTCTTTCTCTCGGCTATTCCTCAGAACTTAAAACTCTCCAGATTCTTCTTTGAACTCTAAATTCCCTCCTCCTTTCAATGGATGTTTGATTTTTTTTTTTCTTAATGAGGATGTTCTGTAGGTGCATTCATTTGCCAAACAGTTGGGCTTTTTGTTTATTAGAAACATGTCACCGAATGTTGTCATCAAATAAGATCAACTGCAGTCACTTTCTCCCTTTTGAATTTGAAACTCAAAAGAGCTTCGTGAGCATGACCACAGCAAAGTGTAGACATACTAAAGTAAAAGGACAAGAATAGCTCAATAATCAATGGCAGTTCAACAAACAGCTCAGCTCAGCTGAGTGGTCAACGGGACAGTGTAATAGCTGGGCAGTTCCAGCGTTATGGATGTGACAATTGGACTCATATTGGTAAACAAAATGCCTTAGTGTGGGGGCAAAGTTAGTATCAGTGAATTAATTTGCATAACTTTTAATGTAACCTCTGTCCTCTGAATACTGAGAAATCCTCAAATTTCATATAATCAATTTCATCCTAAGAATACAAGGCATTTTATCAGTGTATGGATGTGACATGAAATGGACACACTTTTGTGAGAGATTACAGGTTTTCTACAAACTCTGTGAATTTTTAAGGAAACTGCCGAAACTATGATATATGTAGCATGAAGGAGACTTGAATGAACACAAAAAGTGTGTTTTTGAAACTATGCGTCATTTTCGTAATGCATTATGTAGGAAAAACTGGCGTTATGGATGTGACGGTTTCACGTTATGGATGTGACGTGTCTGAACCAGTCCTCGACAAACTACATAAAACACATAATTAAGTAGTGAATTTTGATATGAAACAATTGAAATAGTAATCATGAAAAACTAGCGATGAAATTATTGCTTCCTCAGTGCCCACTAAGATCCACAGGAAGAATCAGGACAACAAGTCATTTAAAATATTTAAAAAAAAATGTATTTTTTTTTTTACCGTCATCAATTTTGGTCAGTGATTCCCGGGTTACTGAAACACCAGGGAACATGAAACTTGGTGGCCACTCCACTAAATAACTAGCCCTACCTGAACCGTTGCACCCAAAATGACAAAATATTTATGGTATGTTAGTCTCAAGAGCCCATATCAACCTAACCCATACTCACTCATTTGTGATTTGCACACATAAAGTACATGCACGCGCACCTGCACACACGCACCTGCACACACACGCACATGCACACACACACACGCACACACACACACACGCACAATCGCACACATACAGACTGGCAAGCACACACACACACAAACACATTCAGACAGGCAAGCACACACACACACACACACACACACACACATGCACAAACACCCACCCACATGAATGCAGACACATAAACACATACACACACAGGCACGCATACGCATGTGCGCATGCAAACACACACACGCACACACACACACACACACACACATAAACACACAAACACAGTCACGCACATGCACACACACAGACACACACATGCACACACACAGACACACACACACACACAGACACACTCACACACACTCTTATAAACAAAAGCAAACTCACATATGCACACACTCATTTACATGCACATGAGTTGCAGGAGTAGGAGATGGAGACAAATTGACAAGCGTGATTTATTTTTGCGAAGAGAATATGCAGGACTGAGATGCGGTCATATTTTGTACCGCTATGCGGTACATCTAGTTTATTGCTGCCGTTACTCATGTTACTCTGTGGGTATTAGTTACAGAGGATTTGACACTTCAAATGCTGGCATATCGCGTCACATTTAAAATTAAACTGTGTTAAACAGATGTGAACGGCAGGCTGAACAGATCTGCAACAGAAGGAGGTTGCTATGTTAACTCCAGCTGCAAAGTCAGCCATCTTCACCAGCTAACACGATAATCCAGTTACTGTACAACAAGAGTATGAAAGTTACAGGAAGATAATCGCTCAGATTTTCATTATTAGGCCACTTAAAAATAGGCTATGGCTAGGCTAATCACTGGAGGTATTTTAATATTATGTTTGTTTTGCTAATGGTTAGGCAAGGCCTCCCTGTGGTTTTGATCAACCTAATAATCTTTGAAATGTCAATTGTAAACACTAAGGTGAAATGCGTTAAAACTGACATGCCACCAGAACAGACGTTTTATCGGCTTTGATGTATAATAAAGTCTCCGTCTTGTAAATTCACATTATGTAACATCCATAACGTCACATCCATAACGCACCATTAAAGGTTTTAAAAGAAAAAGAAAAAAGAAAGGGGCACAATTTGGTCATAACACTTTACATTGATATAAATCAGCTTTGCACAGACACTTTGGACATTGTCACATCAACACAGTATGTGTAGTATAAA
>NW_027468576.1:34261721-34266721 GCF_046254945.1 Alosa pseudoharengus | reverse complement strand
CAGGAGCAAGACCACCAGTGTCTTCCAGTCCTGGGCAATCTCTCTGACCAGACACTCAAGGGCAACTCTGAATCATATCAGCAACAGTCGGACTTCAGGAAGGTAGAAACAGAGACGGTAGGCCTTCAACCCGTTTATAGTCCAGCCAAGGCTCCTCACTCCAATGGACTTTAACACTAGTTAACGTTAGCCTGATGCAGACTGATAACGTTATTAGCCTACTAGCCTACTACGATAGGCTTAACACCAGGAGAAAAGGCACTATATTTGACACCCATGCAAAGCAAATAAGCCTAACGTAAAGAGCACATACAAAAATAAAGCGAAAAAATACATTAAATTATGAAAATGATAACAAAAATCAAACAAAAACAAATTGCCTGACGGAGTGGCATGACTAGCCTGCGTACACCTAACCTAGCAACTCCTATTAGCAAGGGCTTCTGGCTTCAGGTTTGCAAGGTTTCCAGCTTCTGATGTAGACACACTTGGCAGAAATCATGAGGTTGTATTATTGTATTATTCCAACCTTCATTTAACCAGTAATAAGAAACTCATTGAACTCATTAAAAATCACACTCACACACACACACACACAGTAAGAATTCTTTTTAATATTAGTGTTTCCTAAGAATTGCTGGCTCCAGTGAACCAGGTGAATCTGAGAGCGCATTTGAATTTACTCTGGCAGATCCGCCTATACACTATTCCATTATCAGGGATTTCCAAAATCACTGAAATCTCAGGAGCCAATCACTGCTTACCCAGTGTGAGGCGGGCTTTATACGATGACAGCGAGAGCTGCACCATAGACCTCTCTAGAATAAGTCCCGCCTCCTAACTTCCGTATCCATCCAACCTTCGGTCGACAAATGTCTATGGGAAATAACATGGCGTTTTGAAAGATTGTACCTGTCAAACTCTGTAGGTGACAAAGTAGAAAAATCTGCTGGGCAGATTGGCCTACACACTTCTGCCATCTAGTTTCCACTGGATTTTTTGATTTTCGGTGCCGTTTAAGTAGTATAGTAGTACTTAAACGGCACCGACAATCAAACAATCCAGTGGAAACTAGATGGCAGAAGTGTGTAGGCCAATCTGCCCACCAGCTTTTTCTACTTCGCTACCTACAGATGTTTTACCGGTATGATATTTCGAAACGCCATGTTATTTCCCATAGACCAGGGATTCCCAAACTGTGGTACGCGAGCTGCCACTAGGGGGTACGCGAGATAAAAAAGGGCAATGGCGGAAAGGAGTTAAAAATGATGAATTAATTAATACTCTAATTAATTCATAAATAATACATAATTTCGAATCGGGTTATAATGATATGGAAACGTGAAATTAAAGGAAATCATTTGTAAACTCTATAATAGGGTATGTTTTCATTAAAAAAATAAGCTACAACACACAATAGGCAACACGTGATTTTCTGCGGGCAGCCAGAATATTTGGCACGTTAGTTTCGTTGAAGTATAGGCTAGGTAGAAGGCTGCGTAAACATGGAAAACTGGCTAAAAACAGGGACACTGTCCAAAAGGCCTAATTAAAGTGATCGAAGAGGAGAAGCGAGAGAAACAGAGCAGGACACAGGTAACGATGGAATGGGATGGGGGGCAGAATGATGAAGGTGGAGATGGAGCGCAGGGGGATAAAAGAAAGGACGAGACAGAAAAGACTGCGCGAAGAAAACGAAAGTATGATGATATAGGCCTAGGCTTCACGTGGATTGGGAGACAGACTGCCCAAAGCCACAGTGCGTGGTCTGCAGTGAGATGCTACCTAACCATTCTAATGTGGTTCTCCACACTGTTTTTTTTAATGTGAGAGCTCATAGACCAGTTGCACATTTTGATTAGGTTATCATGTAGGGCGGCTAATTAAACAACGATGCCTGGAATGCGTCAATAGAATGAGTTACTTTTTTATGTATTGGATGGTGGGGGTACGCGAGCCGAGTCAGGATGTAGAAGGTGGTCCGCGGGGAAAAAAGTTTGGGAACCGCTGCCATAGACAATCGACGCCCGGAAGTTGGATGGATACGGAAGTTACGGAGGCGGGACTTATTCTGGAGAGGTCTATTCATAGATATATACACTAGATGTCGCCTTCTGCTTCTCAGCATGCGTCAACACCGCCGCCATCTTTGTACAGGGATCTGAATCGCTAAACTAGTTCTCCTGTATTGTCAGCGTTACCTATTTAGCGACGTTTGGCCATCCCCAGCGATAGAAAACCTTTTTAGCGATTAGCGACACATTTGGGAACTTCTCACAATGATGGCAGATCGGCTTCTTTGTTGTTGAAACGTAAGAAAATCACCTTTCTCATGGCTTTGTCATTTATGAATTCAGCTACATCTCGTTTGCCCATGGCACTGACCCATGATTATAAAAGTAACGACTGGCGTAGCCTATGTAGTAGCAGAGGTAAATGTTCTACAGATCTACAGCAACTTCTGGTGAGATTACAACTTACATGAGTAAACGAGACTAGGGGTATGTGGCCTCAACCAGAGCCTGTCTACGAAGAGCCTGTTTACTTTCATTGTATCGAACCTGGTTGCAGTTTACTCATTGTTCCTCTAGGGGCCGCCGCTAGCTAGTGCAGAATGAATGGGAGTCTATGGGGCTAGACGGGTAAAATGTATCTTTATTATCGTCTTAAGCTTAGTTTTCTGTAGACTCAACCATAAATACATGCCTGTCAGTTGGAACAACCCAAAAAATTAGATAATTGCTTGAGATTTTGACGATTTATGGTGATTTTATTTTCGCTAGATCTTTGCCCAGATTGACGCTAATGCATTATAGAGGAGTGGATCACTGAAGCAAGATGGCGTCTCGATTGACGCATTCGTTCCAATGAACAGCAGTAGTCAAGGCGACATCTAGTGTATATATCTATGAGGTCTATTGAAGCACTTTTATAAGCAACCAATGGCTGCGCTGATGCCATCAGTGTTAAATGACACAGACTTGTATTTCCTTTGAAAATGACTAAACGACTAAACAGTTTGTTCTTGACATGATAGATGTGTTTGATGTACTTCCAAAAGGTGTTTGTTAGAGTTTATTGTACCAACTTCAGTAAAATCTTGGCACTGGTTTAAAAAATAATATAAAAAAATGCTCAGGCCAATTCTCAACATCTGATGTAGGCCTAGACACACCAGGCAGACATCATGAGGATTTAAGTGTAGAGTAGGCCTACTTGCATCTAACCTCCACAATTACACTGCCTGGGCAAACAAAGGTCACACACTCTTAATATTTCATTGGCAGACGCACAGGTTCAACACAGACACACAGGTTCAACACAGACACTCAGGTTTAATACAGACGCACAGGTTCAACACAGACGCATTGGTTTAACACAGACACGCAGGTTCAACACAGACACTCAGGTTCAACACAGACACACAGGTTCAACACAGACACACAGGTTCAACACAGACGCACAGGTTCAACACAGACGCACAGGTTCAACACAGACGCATTGGTTCAACACAGACACGTAGGTTTAACACAGACACGCAGGTTCAACAGACACACAGGTTCAATACAGACACACAGGTTCAATACAGACGCACAGGTTCAACACAGACACACAGGTTCAACACAGACGCATTGGTTCAACACAGACACACAGGTTCAACACAGACACATTGGTTCATTACAGACACACAGGTTCAACACAGACACTCAGGTTCAACACAGACGCACAGGTTCAACACAGACGCACAGGTTCAACACAGACACACAGAGACACACAGGTTCAACACAGACAAACAGGTTCAACACAGACAAACAGGTTCAACACAGACACACAGGTTCAATACAGACACACGGGTTCAACACAGATGCATTGGTTGAACACAGACACACAGGTTCAACACAGACACACAGGTTCAACACAGACCCACAGGTTCAACACAGACACACAGGTTCAACACAGACGCATTGGTTCAACACAGACACACAGGTTCAACACAGACGCATTGGTTCAACACAGACACACAGGTTCAACACAGACACACAGGTTCAACACAGACGCATTGGTTCAACACAGACACACAGGTTTAACACAGACGCATTGGTTCAATACAGACGCATTGGTTCAATACAGACACACAGGTGTAACACAGACGCATTGGTTCAACACAGACACACAGGTTCAACACAGACACTCAGGTTCAACACAGACGCACAGGTTCAACACAGACGCACAGGTTCAACACAGACACACAGAGACACACAGGTTCAACACAGACAAACAGGTTCAACACAGACAAACAGGTTCAACACAGACACACAGGTTCAATACAGACACACGGGTTCAACACAGATGCATTGGTTGAACACAGACACACAGGTTCAACACAGACACACAGGTTCAACACAGACCCACAGGTTCAACACAGACACACAGGTTCAACACAGACGCATTGGTTCAACACAGACACACAGGTTCAACACAGACGCATTGGTTCAACACAGACACACAGGTTCAACACAGACACACAGGTTCAACACAGACGCATTGGTTCAACACAGACACACAGGTTTAACACAGACGCATTGGTTCAATACAGACGCATTGGTTCAATACAGACACACAGGTGTAACACAGACGCATTGGTTCAACACAGACACACAGGTTCAACCCAGACGCACAGGTTCAGGTAGCTTTTTTGCGCTGGTTGAAGACTCAGAATTGAATTCCCATTTGATGTCATGATTGGCAATTATCAGGACCTGCTTTGACAGAAAAAAAGACACAATATACTGCAGGTGGAAATGCAAGAGGATTTTTTATTTATGTAGACTACAGTTACACCCTACACAAAGGCTATAGATATTTCAAATATATGGCTATCCAACAGACAAAGCCTATTTGCAGTATAGATAATGGCGTCAAATTTGCAGAGGAGCATATCTTGACCACTGGAGTGTGTGAAATATTCCCAGTGAACAGAGTGAGAAATGGCTCTATGG
>NW_027468576.1:34249221-34251721 GCF_046254945.1 Alosa pseudoharengus | reverse complement strand
TGTGAGAGAGAGGTGAGAGAGAAAGAAAGAACACATCAGATTTGAGGAACTGGAGAAATGGAAAGGAGAAAAAACGTGCAACTCTAAATGAGGACCAAGAGAGAAGAGAGGAGAAGAGAGAAGAGAGGAGAAGAGAGAAGAGAGGAGAAGAGAGAAGAGAGGAGAAGAGAAGACTCGCAGACAGTTGGAGAGAGGGGCTTTCTGGGGGGGGGGGGGGGGGCAAAAGTGAACAACAGAGAGAGGAAGCGAGAGTTGGCTCTTTAGAGTTCTGAGAGGAGTCACGGGGGGTTGCCTATGGCAGATGATAAACAAAACACACGGCACCTCCTCCTCACCCCACTTCATCTACACAGCGGCTTGGAGTGCCGAGCATTGGATGATGGGTAGTGGTTGATGCATTGGATGATGGGTAGTGGTTGATGCATTGGATGATGGGTAGTGGTTGATGCATTGGCTGATGGGTAGTGGTTGATGCATTGGCTGATGGGTAGTGGTTGATGCATTGGATGATGGGTAGTGGTCAGTGTTGGGAGTAATGCGTTACAAAAGTAATGTAATTACTGTAATGTATTGCTGTTTGCGATAACGCGGTAATGTAAGGCATTACCAAAAAAAAATTGGGTAATATTTACTCGGTACAAACTTCAGTAACGCGCGTTACAATGCATTTTAACCCAAAATACATATTCGCAAACACCACCGCGAGAACAACAGACGAGAAAAAATCCGCGCAAAATAGTAGAACGTATCTCCTGATACTGGTTGAAGATGATTGTGGCTGCAGCAGACTCAAAGTCGGACTCTATTTGCGGGATGGACATAAGCCTACGCTCATTATGTTTAGCTTGTCAGAGACAAGGCTATGAAGAACATAATAGTTAGTGCACTTGGTGTGCGAAACCAAAAGATCTCACTATGCCTCGCGAAATAGCACAAGTAATTTAATGAAACATCTTAAGTGGTGCCACGCTAATCTTTTTTATTCTTGATAAAACACAAACTATGTTCTTCTAGTGCATGACAGCTTTGAGCTGTGAACTTGAATTAAAGAGAATAAAGGGATAGAAATGCAGAAAAAGATTGTGTAGCCTGGCAGTGCCACCGCTCCCACCACGCGCATCACGCACTTTGCGTAGGGCTCCAAAGGACAGAGGGGGCACCCAAATGTAACCAATGAATAGTAGCTTTACTACAAACTGCGTTTCACTCTTCATCAATAACGTTTACAATGTCAGAATGCACTAACACCATGGTACATACTTTTTGGGTTTCTCTCAATCTCCACCACGTAGTACTAGTAGAATGGAATTGGTGGGTCTTCAATAATTCGTTTCCCAAGCATTTAGGCTACATGAAGCACATGATATGCCAAGTCGACAAAAAATCCATTCAGATAGCTAGGTGGATACCAGGCTCATAATTCACTTTTATTTGCAAAACGAAATGTGAAGCAACATGTCATTGCATACTTTCCAGAGCAATGAAGGCTGCTTAAACAACTTAACATTGTGCATATTATTGTTAATATTGTGCTATCAATGTAACTCAACAAACAAGGCTTGTAAACAAGAGCTGGCAAAAGGGCATTATGAGAACGTAAAGATCAATGCTCTTAAAGTGACCGTGCACCATTTATAAGAAAACAGCATTTCTTCAGAAATTAATGTTAAAAAACACACAGTAATGGTCTGTATAATAGGCCTTTTATTTTACTTTAGGTGTTTGAGTTACCATTTAAATGTCACTCACTCAAAGCCACTCACTTAGGGCACCAAAATGGCCAGTAGGCCACCATCTTGACATGTCTTTATTAAGCTTTGATTTACAATAGGCTCTCTATTGAGCAGGCCTAGGCCTTAAAGTTACAGTATTTATATCACAATTTACCAGACTTTGACCTTTTGTCGGTTTTTAACAAAATTCTGACTATGATTGTTCCCTGTTTTGCATCATGAGCACTGCGCCTATTGTATTCTTACTGTATGTTGTTAGCCTTAAGCCTAGCTCAGTCATTATTCTATACCATATCTCCCTCCATTGGAAGAGCAATGAGCTGCATTGAGCGTAATAAACTGCATTTAGAATGGCAAATCCATATTTCTAGATATTTTAGTGAAAGTAACTTAAAAGTAATGCAATAGTAGTGTAATGCCTTACAATTCAGAGACAGTAATATTATAATGTAACAAATTACTTTGAAATGACAGTAATAAGTAATGCATAGTACATTACGATTTTGAAGTAACTTGCCCAACACTGGTAGTGGTTGATGCATTGGCTGATGGGTAGTGGTTGATGCATTGGATGATGGGTAGTGGTTGATGCATTGGCTGATGGGTAGTGGTTGATGCATTGGCTGATGGGTAGTGGTTGATGTATGGCACGTTCTCACAGTCGTGTTGCCTCTAATCACTAGCCGTGTCTTTCCGTAGAGGTGTGAACTGTGCCTGTGCCTGTTCATGCTAAACAGGGAAGAATCTAATCAACCTCATGGGTTGTT